>NC_091160.1:12724430-12848947 GCF_040958095.1 Procambarus clarkii | reverse complement strand
CCCATGCCAGACTCTCCCTGCCCTCCCATGCTAGACTCTCCCTGCCCTCCCATGCTAGACTCTCCCTGCCCTCCCATGCTAGACTCTCCCTACCCTCCCATGCCAGACTCTCCATGCCCTCCCATGCCAGACTCTCCCTGCCCTCCCATGCCAGACTCTCCCTGCCCTCCCATGCCAGAATCTCCCTGCCCTCCCATGCCCGACTCTCCAGACTCTCCCTGCCCTCCCATGCTAGACTCTCCCTGCCCTCCCATGCTAGACTCTCCCAGCCTTCCCATGCCAGACTCTCCCTGCCCTCCCATGCTATACTCTCCCTGCCCTCCCATGCCCGACTCTCCAGACTCTCCCTGCCCTCCCATGCCCGACTCTCCAGACTCTCCGTGCCCTCCCATGCCAGACTCTCCCTGCCCTCCCATGCTAGATTCTCCAGACTCTCCCTGCCCTCCCATGCAAGACTCTCCCTGCCCTCCCATGCCCGACTCTCCAGACTCTCCCTGCCCTCCCATGCCAGACTCTCCCTGCCCTCCCATGCTAGACTCTCCCTACCCTCCCATGCCAGACTCTCCCTGCCCTCCCATGCTAGACTCTCCCTGCCCTCCCATGCCAGACTCTCCCTGCCTTCCCATGCCAGACTCTCCCTGCCCTCCCATGCCAGACTCTCCCTGCCCTCCCATGCCAGACTCTCCCTGCCCTCCCATGCCAGACTCTCCCTGCCCTCCCATGCTAGACTCTCCCTGCCCTCCCATGCCAGACTTTCCCGGCCCTCCCATGCTAGACTCTCCCTGCCCTCCCATGCCAGACTCTCCTGCCCTCCCATGCCAGACTCTCCCTGCCCTCCCATGCTAGACTCTCCCTGCACTCCCATGCCAGACTCTCCCTGCCCTCCTATGCCAGACTCTCCCTGCCCTCCCATGCTAGACTCTCATTACCCTCCCATGCCAGACTCTCCCTGCCCTCCCATGCCAGACTCTCCCTGCGCTCCCATGCTAGACTCTCCAGACTCTCCCTACCCTCCCATGCCAGACTCTCCCTACCCTTCCATGCCAGACTCTCCCTACCCTCCCATGTCAGACTCTCCCTGCCCTCCCATGCCAGACTCTCCCTGCCCTCCCATGCCAGACTCTCCCTGCCCTCCCATGCTAGACTCTCCCTGCCCTCCCATGCCAGACTCTCCCTGCCCTCCCATGCCAGACTCTCCCTGCCCTCACATGCCAGACTCTCCCTGCCCTCCCATGCCAGACTCTCCCTACCCTCCCATGCCAGACTCTCCCTGCCCTCCCATGCCAGACTCTCCCTGCCCTCCCATGCCAGATTCTCCCTACCCTCCCATGCCAGACTCTCCCTGCCCTCCCATGCCAGACTCTCCCTGCCCTCCCATGCTAGACTCTCATTACCCTCCCATGCCAGACTCTCCCTGCCCTCCCATGCCAGACTCTCCCTACCCTCCCATGCCAGACTCTCCCTACCCTCCCATGTCAGACTCTCCCTGCCCTCCCATGCTAGACTCTCCCTGCCTTCCCATGCCAGACTCTCCCTGCCCTCCCATGCCAGACTCTCCCTGCCCTCCCATGTCAGACTCTCCCTGCCCTCCCATGCTAGACTCTCCCTGCCTTCCCATGCCAGACTCTCCCTGCCCTCCCATGCCAGACTCTCCCTGCCCTCCCATGCCAGACTCTCCCTGCCCTCCCATGCTAGACTCTCCCTGCCCTCCCATGCTAGACTCTCCCTGCCCTCCCATGCCAGACTCTCCCTACCCTCTCATACCAGACATTCCCTACCCTCCCATGCCAGACTCTCCCTGCCCTCCCATGCCAGACTCTCCCTGCCCTCCTATGCCAAACTCTCCCTGCCCTCCCATGCCAGACTCTCCCTGCCCTCCCATGCCAGACTCTCCCTGCCCTCCCATGAAAGACTCTCCCTACCATCCCATGCCAAACTCTCCCTGCTTTTCCATGCCAGACTCTCCTTGCCCTCCCATGCTAGACTCTCCATGGCCTTCCATGCCAGACTCTCCCTGCCCTCCCATGCCCGACTCTCCCTGCCCTCCCATGCCAGACTCTCCCTGCCCTCCCATGCTAGACTCTCCCTGCCCTCCCATGCCAGACTCTCCCTGCCCTCCCATGCCAGACTCTCCCTAGTCTCCTATGCCAAACTCTCCCTGCCCTCCCATGCCAGACTCTCCCTGCCCTCCCATGCCAGACTCTCCCTGCCTTCCCATGCCAGACTCTCCCTGCCCTCCCATGCCAGACTCTCCCTGCCCTCCCATGCCAGACTCTCCCTGCCCCCCCATGCCAAGCTCTCCCTGTCCTCCCATGCCAGACTCTCCCTGCCCTCCCATGCAAGACTCTCCCTGCAAACCCATGCTAGACTCTCCCTGCCCTCTCATGCCAGACTTTCCCTGCCCTCCCATGCCAGACTCTCCTTGCCCTCCTATGCTAGACTCTCCCTGCTCTCCCATGCTAGACTCTCCCCGCCCTCCCATGCCAGACTTTCCTTGCCCTCCCATGCCAGACTCTCCCTGGCCTCCTATGCTAGACTCTCCCTGCCCTCCCATGCCAGACTCTCCCTGCCCTCCCATGCCAGACTCTCCCTGCCCTCCCATGCTAGACTCTCCCTGCCCTCCCATGCCAGACTCTCCCTGTCCTCCCATGCCAGACTCTCCAGACTGTCCCTGCCCTCCCATGCTAGATTCTCCAGACTCTCCCTGCCCTCCTATGCTAGACTCTCCCTGCCCTCCCATGCCAGACTCTCCCTGCCCTCCCATGCCAGACTCTCCCTGCCCTCCCATGCCAGACTCTCCCTGCCCTCCCATGCCCGACTCTCCAGACTCTCCCTCCCCTCCCATGCTAGACTCTCCCTGCCCTCCCATGCTAGACTCTCCCAGCCTTCCCATGCCAGACTCTCCCTGCCCTCCCATGCTAGACTCTCCCTGCCCTCCCATGCCCGACTCTCCAGACTCTCCGTGCCCTCCCATGCCCGACTCTCCAGACTCTCCCTGCCCTCCCATGCCAGACTCTCCCTGCCCTCCCATGCTAGATTCTCCAGACTCTCCCTGCCCTCCCATGCAAGACTCTCCCTGCCCTCCCATGCCCGACTCTCCAGACTCTCCCTGCCCTCCCATGCCAGACTCTCCCTGCCCTCCCATGCTAGACTCTCCCTACCCTCCCATGCCAGACTCTCCCTGCCCTCCCATGCTAGACTCTCCCTGCCCTCCCATGCCAGACTCTCCCTGCCCTCCCATGCCAGACTCTCCCTGCCCTCCCATGCCAGACTCTCCCTGCCCTCCCATGCCAGACTCTCCCTGCCCTCCCATGCTAGACTCTCCCTGCCCTCCATGCTAGACTCTCCCTGCCCTCCCATGCCAGACTTTCCCTGCCCTCCCATGCTAGACTCTCCCTGCCCTCCCATGCCAGACTCTCCTGCCCTCCCATGCCAGACTCTCCCTGCCCTCCCATGCTAGACTCTCCCTGCACTCTCATGCCAGACTCTCCCTGCCCTCCCATGCCAGACTTTCCCTGCCCTCCCATGCTAGACTCTCATTACCCTCCCATGCCAGACTCTCCCTGCCCTCCCATGCCAGACTCTCCCTGCGCTCCCATGCTAGACTCTCCAGACTCTCCCTACCCTCCCATTCAGACTCTCCCTACCCTCCCATGCCAGACTCTCCCTACCCTCCCATGTCAGACTCTCCCTGCCCTCCCATGCCAGACTCTCCCTGCCCTCCCATGCCAGACTCTCCCTGCCCTCCCATGCTAGACTCTCCCTGCCCTCCCATGCCAGACTCTCCCTGCCCTCCCATGCCAGACTCTCCCTGCCCTCCCATGCCAGACTCTCCCTGCCCTCCCATGCCAGACTCTCCCTACCCTCCCATGCCAGACTCTCCCTGCCCTCCCATGCCAGACTCTCCCTGCCCTCCCATGCCAGATTCTCCCTACCCTCCCATGCCAGACTCTCCCTGCCCTCCCATGCCAGACTTTCCCTGCCCTCCCATGCTAGACTCTCATTACCCTCCCATGCCAGACTCTCCCTACCCTCCCATGCCAGACTCTCCCTACCCTCCCATGTCAGACTCTCCCTGCCCTCCCATGCTAGAGTCTCCCTGCCTTCCCATGCCAGACTCTCCCTGCCCTCCCATGCCAGACTCTCCCTGCCCTCCCATGCCAGACTCTCCCTGCCCTCCCATGCCAGACTCTCCCTGCCCTCTTATGCTAGACTCTCCCTGCCTTCCCATGCCAGACTCTCCCTGCCCTCCCATGCCAGACTCTCCCTGCCTTCCCATGCCAGACTCTCCCTGCCCTCCCATGCCAGACTCTCCCTGCCCTCCCATGCCAGACTCTCCCTGCCCTCCCATGCCAGGCTCTCCCTGTCCTCCCATGCCAGACTCTCCCTGCCCTCCCATGCAAGACTCTCCCTGCAAACCCATGCTAGACTCTCCCTGCCCTCCCATGCCAGACTTTCCCTGCCCTCCCATGCCAGACTCTCCCTGCCCTCCTATGCTAGACTCTCCCTGCTCTCCCATGCTAGACTCTCCCTGCCCTCCCATGCCAGACTTTCCTTGCCCTCCCATGCCAGACTCTCCCTGCCCTCCTATGCTAGACTCTCCCTGCCCTCCCATGCCAGACTCTCCCTGCCCTCCCATGCCAGACTCTCCCTGCCCTCCCATGCTAGACTCTCCCTGCCCTCCCATGCCAGACTCTCCCTGCCCTCCCATGCCAGACTCTCCAGACTCTCCCTGCCCTCCCATGCCAGACTCTCCCTGTCCTCCCATGCCAGACTCTCCAGACTCTCCCTGCCCTCCCATGCTAGATTCTCCAGACTCTCCCTGCCCTCCTATGCTAGACTCTCCCTGCCCTCCCATGCCAGACTCTCCCTGCCCTCCCATGCCAGACTCTCCCTGCCCTCCCATGCCAGACTCTCCCTGCCCTCCCATGCCCGACTCTCCAGACTCTCCCAGCCCTCCCATGCCAGACTCTCCCTGCCCTCCCATGCTAGACTCTCCCTGCCCTCCCATGCCAGACTCTCCCTGCCCTCCCATGCTAGACTCTCCCTGCCCTCCCATGCCCGACTCTCCCTGCCCTCCTATGCCCGACTCTCCAGACTCTCCCTGCCCTCCCATGCCAGACTCTCCCTGCCCTCCCATGCTAGATTCTCCAGACTCTCCCTGCCCTCCCATGCTAGATTCTCCCTGCCCTCCCATGCCCGACTCTCCAGACTCTCCCTGCCCTCCCATGCCAGACTCTCCCTGCCCTCCCATGCTAGACTCTCCCTACCCTCCCATGCCAGACTCTCCCTGCCCTCCCATGCTAGACTCTCCCTGCCCTCCCATGCCAGACTCTCCCTGCCCTCCCATGCCAGACTCTCCCTGCCCTCCCATGCCAGACTCTCCCTGCCCTCCCATGCTAGACTCTCCCTGCCCTCCCATGCTAGACTCTCCCTGCCCTCCCATGCCAGACTTTCCCTGCCCTCCCATGCTAGACTCTCCCTGCCCTCCCATGCCAGACTCTGCTGCCCTCCCATGCCAGATTCTCCAGACTCTCCCTGCCCTCCCATGCCAGACTCTCCCTGCCCTCCCATGCTAGACTCTCCCTACCCTCCCATGCCAGACTCTCCCTGCCCTCCCATGCTAGACTCTCCCTGCCCTCCCATGCCAGACTCTCCCTGCCCTCCCATGCCAGACTCTCCCTGCCCTCCCATGCCAGACTCTCCCTGCCCTCCCATGCCAGACTCTCCCTGCCCTCCCATGCTAGACTCTCCCTGCCCTCCCATGCTAGACTCTCCCTGCCCTCCCATGCCAGACTTTCCCTGCCCTCCCATGCTAGACTCTCCCTGCCCTCCCATGCCAGACTCTCCTGCCCTCCCATGCCAGACTCTCCCTGCCCTCCCATGCTAGACTCTCCCTGCACTCCCATGCCAGACTCTCCCTGCCCTCCCATGCCAGACTTTCCCTGCCCTCCCATGCTAGACTCTCATTACCCTCCCATGCCAGACTCTCCCTGCCCTCCCATGCCAGACTCTCCCTGCGCTCCCATGCTAGACTCTCCAGACTCTCCCTACCCTCCCATTCAGACTCTCCCTACCCTCCCATGCCAGACTCTCCCTACCCTCCCATGTCAGACTCTCCCTGCCCTCCCATGCCAGACTCTCCCTGCCCTCCCATGCCAGACTCTCCCTGCCCTCCCATGCTAGACTCTCCCTGCCCTCCCATGCCAGACTCTCCCTGCCCTCCCATGCCAGACTCTCCCTGCCCTCACATGCCAGACTCTCCCTGCCCTCCCATGCCAGACTCTCCCTACCCTCCCATGCCAGACTCTCCCTGCCCTCCCATGCCAGACTCTCCCTGCCCTCCCATGCCAGATTCTCCCTACCCTCCCATGCCAGACTCTCCCTGCCCTCCCATGCCAGACTTTCCCTGCCCTCCCATGCTAGACTCTCATTACCCTCCCATGCCAGACTCTCCCTACCCTCCCATGCCAGACTCTCCCTACCCTCCCATGTCAGACTCTCCCTGCCCTCCCATGCTAGAGTCTCCCTGCCTTCCCATGCCAGACTCTCCCTGCCCTCCCATGCCAGACTCTCCCTGCCCTCCCATGCCAGACTCTCCCTGCCCTCCCATGCCAGACTCTCCCTGCCCTCTTATGCTAGACTCTCCCTGCCTTCCCATGCCAGACTCTCCCTGCCCTCCCATGCCAGACTCTCCCTGCCTTCCCATGCCAGACTCTCCCTGCCCTCCCATGCCAGACTCTCCCTGCCCTCCCATGCCAGACTCTCCCTGCCCTCCCATGCCAGGCTCTCCCTGTCCTCCCATGCCAGACTCTCCCTGCCCTCCCATGCAAGACTCTCCCTGCAAACCCATGCTAGACTCTCCCTGCCCTCCCATGCCAGACTTTCCCTGCCCTCCCATGCCAGACTCTCCCTGCCCTCCTATGCTAGACTCTCCCTGCTCTCCCATGCTAGACTCTCCCTGCCCTCCCATGCCAGACTTTCCTTGCCCTCCCATGCCAGACTCTCCCTGCCCTCCTATGCTAGACTCTCCCTGCCCTCCCATGCCAGACTCTCCCTGCCCTCCCATGCCAGACTCTCCCTGCCCTCCCATGCTAGACTCTCCCTGCCCTCCCATGCCAGACTCTCCCTGCCCTCCCATGCCAGACTCTCCAGACTCTCCCTGCCCTCCCATGCCAGACTCTCCCTGTCCTCCCATGCCAGACTCTCCAGACTCTCCCTGCCCTCCCATGCTAGATTCTCCAGACTCTCCCTGCCCTCCTATGCTAGACTCTCCCTGCCCTCCCATGCCAGACTCTCCCTGCCCTCCCATGCCAGACTCTCCCTGCCCTCCCATGCCAGACTCTCCCTGCCCTCCCATGCCCGACTCTCCAGACTCTCCCAGCCCTCCCATGCCAGACTCTCCCTGCCCTCCCATGCTAGACTCTCCCTGCCCTCCCATGCCAGACTCTCCCTGCCCTCCCATGCTAGACTCTCCCTGCCCTCCCATGCCCGACTCTCCCTGCCCTCCTATGCCCGACTCTCCAGACTCTCCCTGCCCTCCCATGCCAGACTCTCCCTGCCCTCCCATGCTAGATTCTCCAGACTCTCCCTGCCCTCCCATGCTAGATTCTCCCTGCCCTCCCATGCCCGACTCTCCAGACTCTCCCTGCCCTCCCATGCCAGACTCTCCCTGCCCTCCCATGCTAGACTCTCCCTACCCTCCCATGCCAGACTCTCCCTGCCCTCCCATGCTAGACTCTCCCTGCCCTCCCATGCCAGACTCTCCCTGCCCTCCCATGCCAGACTCTCCCTGCCCTCCCATGCCAGACTCTCCCTGCCCTCCCATGCTAGACTCTCCCTGCCCTCCCATGCTAGACTCTCCCTGCCCTCCCATGCCAGACTTTCCCTGCCCTCCCATGCTAGACTCTCCCTGCCCTCCCATGCCAGACTCTCCTGCCCTCCCATGCCAGACTCTCCAGACTCTCCCTGCCCTCCCATGCCAGACTTTCCCTGCCCTCCCATGCTAGACTCTCCCTACCCTCCCATGCCAGACTCTCCCTGCCCTCCCATGCTAGACTCTCCCTGCCCTCCCATGCCAGACTCTCCCTGCCCTCCCATGCCAGACTCTCCCTACCCTCCCATGCCAGACTCTCCCTGCCCTCCCATGCCAGACTCTCCCTGCGCTCCCATGCTAGACTCTCCAGACTCTCCCTGCCCTCCCATGCCAGACTCTCCCTGCCCTCCCATGTCAGACTCTCCCTGCCCTCCCATGCCAGACTCTCCCTGCCCTCCCATGCCAGACTCTCCAGACTCTCCCTGCCCTCCCATGCTAGACTCTCCAGACTCTCCCTGCCCTCCCATGCCAGACTCTCCCTGCCCTCCCATGCTAGACTCTCCAGACTCTCCCTGCCCTCCCATGCCAGACTCTCCCTACCCTCCCATGCTAGACTCTCCCTGCCCTCCCATGCCAGACTCTCCATGCCCTCCCATGCCAGACTCTCCCTGCCCTCCCATGCCAAACTCTCCCTGCCCTCCCATGCCAGACTCTCCCTACCCTCTCATACCAGACATTCCCTACCCTCCCATGCCAGACTCTCCCTGCCCTCCCATGCCAGACTCTCCCTGCCCTCCTATGCCAAACTCTCCCTGCCCTCCCATGCCAGACTCTCCCTGCCCTCCCATGCCAGACTCTCCCTGCACTCCCATGAAAGACTCTCCCTACCATCCCATGCCAAACTCTCCCTGCTTTTCCATGCCAGACTCTCCTTGCCCTCCCATGCTAGACTCTCCATGCCCTTCCATGCCAGACTCTCCCTGCCCTCCCATGCCAGACTCTCCCTGCCCTCCCATGCCAGACTCTCCCTGCCCTCCCATGCTAGACTCTCCAGACTCTCCCTGCCCTCCCATGCCAGACTCTCCCTGCCCTCCCATGTCAGACTCTCCCTGCCCTCCCATGCCAGACTCTCCCTGCCCTCCCATGCCAGACTCTCCAGACTCTCCCTGCCCTCCCATGCTAGACTCTCCAGACTCTCCCTGCCCTCCCATGCCAGACTCTCCCTGCCCTCCCATGCTAGACTCTCCAGACTCTCCCTGCCCTCCCATGCCAGACTCTCCCTACCCTCCCATGCTAGACTCTCCCTGCCCTCCCATGCCAGACTCTCCATGCCCTCCCATGCCAGACTCTCCCTGCCCTCCCATGCCAAACTCTCCCTGCCCTCCCATGCCAGACTCTCCCTACCCTCTCATACCAGACATTCCCTACCCTCCCATGCCAGACTCTCCCTGCCCTCCCATGCCAGACTCTCCCTGCCCTCCTATACCAAACTCTCCCTGCCCTCCCATGCCAGACTCTCCCTGCCCTCCCATGCCAGACTCTCCCTGCACTCCCATGAAAGACTCTCCCTACCATCCCATGCCAAACTCTCCCTGCTTTTCCATGCCAGACTCTCCTTGCCCTCCCATGCTAGACTCTCCATGCCCTTCCATGCCAGACTCTCCCTGCCCTCCCATGCCAGACTCTCCCTGCCCTCCCATGCCAGACTCTCCCTGCCCTCCCATGCTAGACTCTCCCTGCCCTCCCATGCTAGACTCTCCCTGCCCTCCCATGCTAGACTCTCCCTACCCTCCCATGCCAGACTCTCCATGCCCTCCCATGCCAGACTCTCCCTACCCTCCCATGCCAGACTCTCCCTACCCTCCCATGTCAGACCCTCCCTGCCCTCCCATGCCAGACTCTCCCTGCCCTCCCATGCCAGACTCTCCCTGCCCTCCCATGCCAGACTCTCCCTGCCCTCCCATGCCAGACTCTCCCTGCCCTCCCATGCCAGACTCTCCCTGCCCTCCCATGCCCGACTCTCCAGACTCTCCCAGCCCTCCCATGCCAGACTCTCCCTGCCCTCCCATGCTAGACTCTCCCTGCCCTCCCATGCCAGACTCTCCCTGCCCTCCCATGCTAGACTCTCCCTGCCCTCCCATGCCCGACTCTCCCTGCCCTCCTATGCCCGACTCTCCAGACTCTCCCTGCCCTCCCATGCCAGACTCTCCCTGCCCTCCCATGCTAGATTCTCCAGACTCTCCCTGCCCTCCCATGCTAGATTCTCCCTGCCCTCCCATGCCCGACTCTCCAGACTCTCCCTGCCCTCCCATGCCAGACTCTCCCTGCCCTCCCATGCTAGACTCTCCCTACCCTCCCATGCCAGACTCTCCCTGCCCTCCCATGCTAGACTCTCCCTGCCCTCCCATGCCAGACTCTCCCTGCCCTCCCATGCCAGACTCTCCCTGCCCTCCCATGCCAGACTCTCCCTGCCCTCCCATGCTAGACTCTCCCTGCCCTCCCATGCTAGACTCTCCCTGCCCTCCCATGCCAGACTTTCCCTGCCCTCCCATGCTAGACTCTCCCTGCCCTCCCATGCCAGACTCTCCTGCCCTCCCATGCCAGACTCTCCAGACTCTCCCTGCCCTCCCATGCCAGACTTTCCCTGCCCTCCCATGCTAGACTCTCCCTACCCTCCCATGCCAGACTCTCCCTGCCCTCCCATGCTAGACTCTCCCTGCCCTCCCATGCCAGACTCTCCCTGCCCTCCCATGCCAGACTCTCCCTACCCTCCCATGCCAGACTCTCCCTGCCCTCCCATGCCAGACTCTCCCTGCGCTCCCATGCTAGACTCTCCAGACTCTCCCTGCCCTCCCATGCCAGACTCTCCCTGCCCTCCCATGTCAGACTCTCCCTGCCCTCCCATGCCAGACTCTCCCTGCCCTCCCATGCCAGACTCTCCAGACTCTCCCTGCCCTCCCATGCTAGACTCTCCAGACTCTCCCTGCCCTCCCATGCCAGACTCTCCCTGCCCTCCCATGCTAGACTCTCCAGACTCTCCCTGCCCTCCCATGCCAGACTCTCCCTACCCTCCCATGCTAGACTCTCCCTGCCCTCCCATGCCAGACTCTCCATGCCCTCCCATGCCAGACTCTCCCTGCCCTCCCATGCCAAACTCTCCCTGCCCTCCCATGCCAGACTCTCCCTACCCTCTCATACCAGACATTCCCTACCCTCCCATGCCAGACTCTCCCTGCCCTCCCATGCCAGACTCTCCCTGCCCTCCTATGCCAAACTCTCCCTGCCCTCCCATGCCAGACTCTCCCTGCCCTCCCATGCCAGACTCTCCCTGCACTCCCATGAAAGACTCTCCCTACCATCCCATGCCAAACTCTCCCTGCTTTTCCATGCCAGACTCTCCTTGCCCTCCCATGCTAGACTCTCCATGCCCTTCCATGCCAGACTCTCCCTGCCCTCCCATGCCAGACTCTCCCTGCCCTCCCATGCCAGACTCTCCCTGCCCTCCCATGCTAGACTCTCCCTGCCCTCCCATGCTAGACTCTCCCTGCCCTCCCATGCTAGACTCTCCCTACCCTCCCATGCCAGACTCTCCATGCCCTCCCATGCCAGACTCTCCCTACCCTCCCATGCCAGACTCTCCCTACCCTCCCATGTCAGACCCTCCCTGCCCTCCCATGCCAGACTCTCCCTGCCCTCCCATGCCAGACTCTCCCTGCCCTCCCATGCCAGACTCTCCCTGCCCTCCCATGCCAGACTCTCCCTGCCCTCCCATGCCAGACTCTCCCTACCCTCCCATGCCAGACTCTCCCTGCCCTCCCATGCCAGACTCTCCCTACCCTCCCATGTCAGACCCTCCCTGCCCTCCCATGCCAGACTCTCCCTACCCTCCCATGTCAGACCCTCCCTGCCCTCCCATGCCAGACTCTCCCAGCCCTCCCATGTCAGACCCTCCCTGCCCTCCCATGCTAGACTCTCCCTGCCCTCTCATCGTAGATCCTCCCTTCTCTCTATCTCAAGGATATCAAAGGAAACAGACTGGACAAAAAGGAGTCAACTTCAAGGTAATATACTCAAACACAGAAGGATTACAGACAAAGCAGGTCAGTTTGGGAAAAAGAGCACTCGGATATAATAGCACTCACTGAAACAAAATTGTCAGGTGTTATAACAGATGCATTGTTTCCCCAGAACTACACTTTAATAAAGAAAAAGAAGGAAAGTAGGCCCTATTTGCATCAAAAGCCTGTAGTTTCAAAAAGATGGTTATCCTCAACTGAAGGTGTTCAGAGGCTACATAGGCACCATGACGATGGGAGGACAAAGAGTAGTAGTAATAGTAGTAGCAGGGATATATATAGCCCTCCGCCAAATAACAGAAGACCCAGGCCAGAGTATGACACAAACAACAGTGCAGTGAATACTATAGCAGAAAGAGCAGCATCTGTCGCCTTATGCGTTCGTCTTCTTTTCCATGAGACTCAACCATGGAAAGGTAGACTGGGAGAACAAAAGACAACATGTGGGGGGGGGGGGGTAGACACCACCGCCACTTGAGACTGGGATGCCTGTAAAATGAGTCCTGCGAGTTGAAAGTAGCTGCCGCACACATGATAGGCTTGAACGATATGCTGTTTTCTGCACTACATCTTTCACATATTTCAATCAAGCTATTTATAGTCTCTCTGGTAGGTGTGAGCAGAATTAGATCATCAGTAGAACTGAAAATATTAGCCTTGATACCGCCTATGTGACCACCAGCTCGTCTGACGCTCAACTTTTTTAACAATGGGTCAAGATCTATATAAATAAAAATGTAAATATTCGTTTCTTCAAAATCGCTAATCTCCGAAAGTTCATAACCAATTGCTTTGAAATTTTCACACAACATTCCATTCACATCCGAGCGGATTTATATATATATGCTATATAGATATCACGTCTGCGACGGGAAAAAACATTTTTTTTTTTAAACTTAGTTTTTAATGTGTTTTTCATGTGAGGGAAATCTTCGAAACCTCTTTACCGATTGCTTTGAAATTTTGTCACAACGTTGCATTCGAATAGGCGCGTTTTTTTATATGCCTGCTATATACATGCCTCACCTGTGACAGGAAAAAAACACGTTTTTTTTTTTAACGAAACAGCACCATCTGTTGGACGTAGGAGCAACACATATTGTAATCTCCAAAAGTTCTTCACCGATTGCTTTGAAATTTTGACACAACGTTCCATTCGAAAACACACGTTTATATATACCTACTATATAGATGATAGGTAAAATAGCAAATGCACAGGTAAAATAGCAAATACCAATCACAGGTAAAATACCTGTGATAGGTGAAAACAAATTTTTTTCGAAAAACAACATCATCTGTTGCATGTAATAGCAACACACTCTATACTAAATATGTTACGATCCCATTTCAATGTTTCCGATTGCTTTGATAAATTGAATTTTCATAGATTTCAATTTATTTTCATTTTGATTTATTTATTTTGTGTGATATTGCATTGGAATTGAGCTGTGTTGTTTACCATACCGTTCATTTCGTGAGTACAAGTATAGATGCCACACCTATGACAGGTAAAAACATGCTATTTTTTAAAACAGCGCCATCTGTTGCACGTAATAACAACACATGCTATACTAAATATGTTACAATTCACTTTCAATGTTTCCGATTGCATTGATAAATTTAATTTTCATAGATTTCAATTTATTTTCATTTAGATAATTATTTTGTGAAACATTGCATTGGAACTGAGCTGTGTTGTTTACCATACTGTTCATTTTACGAGTATAGTTTATTTTTAATTTTTTAATTTATTTTCATTTCGTTTTTTAAAAGTTTTTCCTATGTTTCAGTGATGGAAACATCAGATCATTTGATGTTCCCAATTTTCTGATGTAAACATCAGATCATTTGGGAATGCATCGACAATGGAGTGGGAAATGGTGGGGAGGACGAGAAAACGGGGGAGGGGAGGGAATGGTAGGGAGGACGAGGGGATGAGGAAGTGGGAGATGGTGGGAAGGACGAGGGGACGGGGAAGTGGGGAATGGTTAGGATGACGAGGGAATAGTGGAGTGGGGGATGGTGGGGAGGAAAAAGGGACAGGGGAGGAGGGGGAATGGTGGGGAGAATGAGGAGACGGTGGAGAGGGGAATTGTTGGGTTGACGAGGGGACAGGGAAGTGAGGATTGGTTCTGAGGACGAGGGGACAGGGGAGGGAGAAATTGTGGGGAGGGCGGGGAAACAATGGTTGCTGTGGTTCAGCAACGCACACGCGTTGTTGAGCCACAGCAACGCGTGGCCAGGTACAGTAGTAAATAATATTGTACTTAACACAGCACCTTGTTTGACCCTGTTTTTTATGGATAAATTTTTAGAGAGGACATTACTCCATTTCACAGCTTTTATTGCATACCTGATAAAAAAATATACAATAATCTAGCCATGACCGGACATACTAAGCATTTCTCTAACAAATTTAGCTTAATCAACTTTGTCAAAAGCTTTGCAAGCTTCAAGAAACAGACAGAGAACAGAGCTATAGCACTGAATAGTTTCCGCCACCACGAAACTGTAGAGCAATGATGAGTAACCAGTTCTGAAAGCAAATTAAAAGTCAGAACAGTCTAGTTTGTCAGTTAGAAAGTCAATGAGTATATATTCAAATACTTTTTAGTCCCCGTGGCGCCCCGGTAAAACACTCGCCCGGTGCTTCGCGAGCGCTTTGGCCTGGGTTCGTATCCTGATCAGGGATAATTGACTGGGTGCCAGTCCTTAATTGTAGCCTCTGTTCGCCCAGCAGTGAATGGGTACCTGGTTGTTATTTGGCGGGTCGTATTCCGGGGAAAATTAAGATTAGGTACCTGCCAGAAACGCTATGCTTGCTAGTGACTTTACAAGAATGTAACTATTTAGTTTAATAGTATGTTTTCGGCAAGAGTAGAGGAGGAGGAGGAGGACATGCAGGCTAGGCAGTTCTATTGGACATGAATAAGTACAGAGATGTTTATTACTGATGATCATGTACCATGGTAGTCAAAGCCTGTAAGACACATTGACAGGTTGGTATACATTTTTGACATTCCATGTTTAAGATTGTTAGAGTATATATTAAAACCAAAAAATGGGAGTTATGATTGTCCTTTAACTATCGAACTCACTGCATTAGAGGAGGGGGTGTATAATGGTGTCACATACAGCTGTAGTTAGATATGTTTCAATCTCATCTGTCCTGTATATAGCCCAGAGGAAAGACAAGGAGAAGGAAAGCAAAGAGAAGGAGGAAAAGGGGAAGTGGCACTACCGGTCAAAACTGACAACAGGTTTGAAGAGATACGTTTTGAGGAAGATGCCAATAATGCCGACTGTGTTCCAGAAATTATTTCAGTAGAAGTAAATAAAGTGGTTGTGACTGTGATATACAAACCACCAGAGGATCATATACGACCCAGAGAAGAATACGAGAATGCAAGCAGAGTTCCTATGCTTATCATACAAGGTGTTGCTGAATTATTCCATAGATTGAGAGCAAAACTACTAGTTGTGGAGAATTAAAATCACGGTCAAATAGAAGAGACACGGTGAACATATCTGATTGGAAGTTCCTTTACCAACTTTTTACACAACATATTTGGTACGGAACACGAAGAGGGTGAGACCAACCAGCAAGATGGAACATGTCATCACGAACGGGATGAAAATAGCTTGAGCTACCTTATCCCTTTGTGTGTATTTATACCTCAATTAAACTATTTCGATTTCAAAAGTCTGCACACAAAGCGAAATAGACACAAAATAGTGGGTATGAACTATAATTAAGAGCAAATTACAATTTCATATTGGTCTTTGATTATGTAGCTGTTATAGAGGCCATGGTAAGAGAAAATGAAGAGGAGAGTTGAAGACTGGCTTTGCATAAAGGTGAGTGCCGTTAGGTCAGATAATTCATAGAGAGAATGACATGGGAAACAGAACTAAGAGAAAAAAACAAAAATCAGGATGAACTTCATAACTAGCCAAGCCATAAAAGCTTAAAGAAGACTAAAACAACACCTAAAGAATAAAGGAGCCAAGAGTGAAAATTGCCTATGGTTTAACAGACACTGCTGCGTAGAAGCAAAAAAGAGAAGAAAATGAGCATGGAATAAGCACATGGAGCAGAGAATAAAGGGTAACCACAATATACATACAAGATAAATAAACACACAGGAATTCGGAAAGCAACAGAAAATCAGTGTGAGAATGATATAGCATCGATGGCCAAAGATCAGTCTAAATTACTATATAGCCACATGAGAATAATGACGGTAAATGAACAAGTGATCAAGATGCACAAAAAAGTGGCCACACAAAGAATAATAAGGAAGTGTGCGAATAACTCAACTAAAGCTTCCAAGTGGTATCAGATCTACGACTTCCAATGTAACAGACACACACAGACGAGGACTGATGGAAATAGAAGTGACTCTAAAGAAAGTAAAGAAATAAATAGAGTAGCTGGATGTGATGAAAACCAAATGACAAAATCTCACTTTGGATCCTACAAGAGGCAACTAAAGCATTGTGTAGACATCTTGTTGTAGTCTTCAACTCCACACTTGAAATAGGTGAACTTCCAGCCTTAAATACAGGATGGTCTCACTAACACGAATTCATTGTAATATATTAAAGAGACTAATTGAAAGATGGCTCGTAGAACACAGAACAAAATAATTTTGTTTCCAAGCATCAACGTGGATTCACCAAAGGAAAACCTTGTTTGACCAACATATTAGAGCTCTATGACAAGATGACAACAGTCAAACAGGAGTTCTATGACAAGATGACAACAGTCAAACAGGAGTTCTATGACAAGATGACAACAGTCAAACAGGAGTTCTATGACAAGATGACAACAGTCAAACAGGAGTTCTATGACAAGATGACAACAGTCAAACAGGAGTTCTATGACAAGATGACAACAGTCAAACAGGAGTTCTATGACAAGATGGCAACAGTCAAACATGAGTTCTATGACAAGATGACAACAGTCATACAGGAGTTCTATAACAAGATGACAACAGTCATACAGGAGTTCTATGACAAGATGACCACAGTCAAACAGGAGTTCTATGACAAGATGGCAACAGTCATACAAGAGTTCTATGACAAGATGACAACAGTCAAACAGAAGATAGAGGTCTTGGCAGACGCCATTTTCTTGGATTGCCAGAAATCCTACGACAATGTTCCTTATAAGCGATTCCCTTTCAAATCAGAAAAAACAGTCTACTGTATCAGGAAAATCTGCTGTATCAGGAAACAGTCTGGTGTATCAAGAAACAGTCTGGTGTATCAGGAAACAGTCTGGTGTATCCGGAAACAGTCTGTTGTATCAGGAAACAGTCTGTTGTATCAGGAAACAGTTTGTTGTATCAGGAAACAGTCTGTTGTATCAGGAAACAGTCTGTTGTATCAGGAAACAGTCTGTTGTATCAGGAAACAGTCTGTTGTATCAGGAAACAGTCTGTTATATCAGGAAACAGTCAGATGTATCAGGAAATGTTCTAAAGTTGATAAATTATACCAAAGAAGAAATAGGGCAGACATGATAACATTTGCAAGGTATAAAAGAAGATTCACAAAGTAGATATAGAAGCAATACTCAAAATATGTAGAAGAGAACAAGAAGATATAGTCGGAAATTGGAAACACAGATAAATCACATAGCTAGCAAATAATAAATATTTCAGTCCAAGAGTCGTAAAAGATTGGAACGAACTAGATGATAAAGTCGTCGAAGCTAATTCGATACAAACTCTTAAATTAAACAAAAATTATTGGAAAGGGCCATACCACGTTGATAACACTGCTTCTCGTCCGAGAAGCAAAGTTAAGCAACGTTGGATTTGGTTAGTTCTTGGATAGGTGACCGCCTGGGAACAACAAATGCTGTTAGCATTAAATTTAGGAGGCCTGTTTGGAGACCGTTGTGGGACATTTGGGGCTTGACTCTAATTATTTAAATATTAATATAGTAAAATCAATTACGAAGGACCACCCGCTTTTATAGTAAAGAGGGAAACTGAGAAAATATGATCATTAGAAAATTCCTAGATGAACCAATAACTATGGATAAAATACTAGAGAATATGATCACTGAAATAATTAATGGGCTGTATAATTAAATGAATCAAAGCCTCAAACACCTACATTGGGAGGGTATTACTGGAACTCAATACATTCAGGAACTAGTGTGGTTCGTTCACCAGTCCAATGTATAATAATCTAATCCTATGAATATTTATAGAGTCATTATCTTTATCTTCAAAAAGAACATAGACTACGAACATGAAATAATAATGTGACGATAATCTCCTTCAAGAGATTGAGCCTGCTCTTCCCTCCAAAAATACGTCGATATATACATCTATATAAAACAAGTATGGAAGAAATATCCAACAACTACACCAGCAAGGTTTGCCAGAGCGCAAAACGTATGCAGCCAGGAACACCTGCTCCACCTCGAACTGCCAAACTACCTGTCTGTCGCCTGCTCCTCGCTGATTGGCTGCGTGTCCAGCTGCACCTGCCCTCCACCCCCCCCACACTACCTGATGTCTGGGGCCACACGACCTACCGCTCTCAGAATATCTAGTGCTTTCATCAGGTTAACACGTCTCTTTGGTAGACTAAGCTGTGGCTTACGTGTACTAAGAGAGGTGATAGCTTAAAGCCAATATTCCTGCACCTCTTATTTGATTGTATATTGTTCACTTGTTATTACTCACTTGTCTTAACGTAACTTTTCATTTTGTCATTTGATTATTCTTATTATTTTGATTGATTGATTTTATTATACGAATTTGTATGTCCATTTTATTCATGTTTTGCTTTTTCTAACGTAATTAAAATCGCATTGTTAAATTTACTTGTGTTTTGTGTGTCTTCTCATACCTTACCACAGACGAAGTTCCAGATTTTCTATTTTTTTTGTTTCTATGTGACGAGGCCATACCCCTAGCTTTTGAACAGCCGAACACCAACGCGTTACCGTCAAAATAAGTATAATAAACACATGTTAATCCAATGAACAGAGTTCTGCATGTAAAGGAGTACAGATAATAATCAAGGAATACAAATGGAATCTTAGCTTAATGATAATTCCCCAGAAGTTAGTTACGACTCATCTTCTGATTCCCCTGGACTCGTCATGGAACACCGGGAGTTGATTAACATGGGAAATGACAGCTCGGAGAATTCTTCACACACGCTGTAAATTAAATTGGTTTCAGTAGTAACAAATTAAACTACTAGAAATCTATATTCAAGAAAACGGGATTAAAAGAAACAGAAAAAATTAATGACCTGTAGTTTTTTATTGTCGCACGGCGTCATGACAAGCTACCCAGCTATAAACCCACCCCCTATATGATGCATCAAATAAGGATCAAGGTACTTAGCTAATATGGGCACTGTGTAAGTTAAGGCTTGCCGAAGGTCGCGTCCTAGGTTCCGGTCTAGCCTATCCTAGATACTGACGCGCTTCACTGGCCGGTCACGTGGAGTTACATAGAACCAAATTTAACAGGTTCCGTAAATGACACTGACACCAGTGAAGGTATTGTCTGCAAAGGTTCTTCACACCTCACAGTGGCGACTTTCTTCTAGAGATTTGATGGCGTCTACCCTGATGGCTGGGTAATGGCGTCTCCTCGTGAGCGCTTCGCCACGTGAACACGTCTGCTCGTGAACGTTTCTACACGTGGACTGGCGTCTCTTCCGCCCCGCTCCGCGTCCCGCGTTTGCTACCCAAATTACTTATTATGGATATTATCATTTCTCGCAGTTGTGCTTGAAATGCTCGGGTTAGGACGGGTTTATTATTTGGAAGAGTTAAATATTATTATTTGCCAGTTTTATGATAGTAAACGAACAATGGAGAAGAATTAAAGTCTCTCCAGGGCATTCACGCGTGACGTTAATTTTATTACTAGATAACAGCTATAACTATAAACGCTCTATTTGGCTTTAGTTGGAGATCAGTTTATCTGTAATTAATTATCACACAGAACACCGTTGTTTATAGAGAATCAAATTCAATTCTCAGACACATTGGATATAAATGTGTTTATTACAATGGAATCTGACGCAATACTGGCGTCGGGTGACGTAAGAATTCTAACCTTATTGTACAGATGTAATTATTAGTACATGTGAACTCTACGTTGGGTTAATTTTAATCACTACAATGATTAGTAAAATTAGTAATAATTAATGAGAATACAACAGTGTTGTATTTAGTGTTGGAAATTTCCAACAACCGTACCACGAGGACGTTGAGCCCCGAAGTCATCTCAAGGAAAGGAAAGGATCTCAGCAACGAACTACAGGTCCTCATAAGATGGGGCTTAGCAGCACTGTATTGAACCATTCATGTATAGCGCTATAGGTGCTAATTTTACCACATATCTATAGTGCTATAGATGTTATTTGTACCACTCATCTATAGTGCTATAGGTGCAAATTGTACCACACCACAGGGAGCCGGTCGGCCGAGCGGACAGCACACTGGACTTGTGATCCTGTGGTCCTGGGTTTGATCCCGGGCGCCGGCGAGAAACAATGGGCAGAGTTTTTTTCACCCTATGCCCTTGTTACCTAGCAGTAAAATAGGTACCTGGGTGTTAGTCAGCTGTCACGGCCTGCTTCCTGGGGGTGGAGGCCTGGTCGAGGACTGGGCCGCGGGGACACTAAAGCCCCGAAATCATCTCAAGATAACCTCAAGATAACCACCCTATGACCCTGTTATCTAGCAGTAAAATAGGTACCTGGGTGTTAGTCAGCTGACACAGGCTGCTTCCTAGGGGTGGAGGCCTGGTCGAGGACTGGGCCGCGGGGACACTAAAGCCCCGAAATCATCTCAAGATAACCTCAAGATAACCACCCTATGACCCTGTTATCTAGCAGTAAAATAGGTACCTGGGTGTTAGTCAGCTGACACAGGCTGCTTCCTAGGGGTGGAGGCCTGGTCGAGGACCGGGCCGCGGGGACACTAAAATGCCCCGAAATCATCTCAAGATAACCTCAAGATAACCACATCTATAGAGCTATAGGTGTTATTTGTACCACTCATATATAGTGCTATATGAACTATTTGTACCAATTATCTATAGTACTATAGGTGTTATTTGTACCACTCATCTATAGTGCTACAGGAACTATTTGTACCACTCATCTATAGTGCTATAGGTGCTATTTGTACCACTCACCTATTGTGCTGTAGGTACTATTTGTACCCCTCATCTATAGTGCTATAGGTACTATTTGCACCACTCATCTCTAGTGCTAAAGGTACTATTTGTCCCATTCGTTTCTAGTGCCTATAGGTATTATTTGTAC
Organism: Procambarus clarkii; assembly: GCF_040958095.1. Lineage (NCBI taxonomy): Eukaryota > Metazoa > Arthropoda > Malacostraca > Decapoda > Cambaridae > Procambarus > Procambarus clarkii. Next base: position 12,827,737 of record NC_091160.1, on the reverse strand, counting down.
CATTCATATATAGTGCCTATATGTACTATTTGTAATGTTAATCTATAGTGCTATAGGTACTATTTGTACCATTAATCTATAGTGCTATAGGTACTACTTGATTCATTCATCCATAGTGGTCATAGGTACCATTTGTACCATCCATAGTGGCGATAGGTACTATTCGTATCATTCATTACTTGGATTATTTATATCTATTCATCTAAAGTATATATAGATACTACTAGTACCATTCAGTCATAGTGGATATAGGTACTATTTGTGCCATTTATTCATAGTGGCTATATGCAGTATTATGCAGACGAGGAGTCACAATAACGTGGCTGAAGTATGTTGACCAGACCACACAATAGAAAGTGAAGGGACGACGACGTTTCAGTCCGTCCTGGATCATTCTCAAGTCGATTGTCAAGTCAATATATGCAGTATAAGTACCATTCATTCATAGTTGCTATAGGTAGTATTCGTACAATTTGTCCATATTACCTATAGGTACTATTTGTTCCTTTCATCCAAAGTGCTATAGGTACTTTTCATACCATTCATAAAAAGTACCTATAGTGCTATTTGTACCATTCGTCTATAGTGGCTATAGTGCTATTTGTACCATTTATTTATAGAGGCTATAGTGCTATTTGTACCATTCGTCTATAGTGGCTATAGTCCTATTTGTACCATTCATTTATAGTGGCTATAGTGCTATTTGTACCATTCATCTATAGTGGTTACAGTGCTATTTGTGCCACCATCCATAGTGCTATAGGTCCTATTTGTACCATTGGTCTATAGTGCTATAGGTGTTTGAGAGATGGACTGGTTTGGTGTGTGTAAACACGAGTGAGAGAAGGATCTACACACCCCAGGCTGCGTCACCCTCCGCCAGTGGCTGAGGTCACTGTAGCAACACCGCCGGGACGACCAGTCAGCTGCACCACACCAAGACCCTCCACCACCCACCACAGCCTCCTGGTTCACTGTGCTGCTCGCTCCCTCGCCCCGCACCTGCTCAACTGCCTGCGCCAAGCTGGCTCGCGTTCCACCAGTCACCTGTCACTCACGTGATGTACGTCACTCATGTGGTGTTTGTCACTCACGTGACAGACCACGTGGTGTCTGCCACTCACTTGATGTCTGTCACTTACGTCCTATCTGTCACTCACGTGGTGTATGTCACTCACGTGTTGTCTGTCACTCACGTGGTGTTTGTCACTCACGTGGTGTTTGCATCAAACATCACGTGAGTGACAGACAAGACGTAAGTGACAGACATCACGTGGTGTCTGTCACTGACGCAGTGTCTATCACTCACGTAGTGTTTGTCACTCACGTGGTGTCTGTCACTCACGTGGTGTTTGTCACTCACGTGGTGTCTATCACTCACGTAGTGTTTGTCACTCACGTGGTGTCTGTCACTCACGTGGTGTCTGTCACTGACGCAGTGTCTGTCACTTACGAGGTGTTTGCAACTCACGTGGTGTCTGTCACTCACGTGGTGTTCGTCACTCACGTGATGTTTGTCACTCATGTGGTGTCTGTCACCCACGTGGTGTCTGTCACTCACGTGCTGTTTGTCACTCACGTGGTGTTTGTCACTCACGGGGTGTTTGTCACTCACGTGGTGTCTGTCACTCACGTGGTGTTTGTCACTCACGTGGTGTCTGTCACTCACGTGGTGTTTGTCACTCACGTGTTGTCTGTCACTCACGTGGTCTGTCACTCACGTGGTGTCTGTCACTCACGTGGTGTCTGTCACTCACGTGGTGTCTGTCACTCACGTGGTGTCTGTCACTCACGTGGTGTTGGTTGTCACCACCGCACGTACATGTGTGGGTGAAATGTGTATTATGAGTACGTTTGTGTTTGTGAATGAAAGTGAATGGGTTTCCATGTTTTGTTTAAGTAACTTGAATATGTTACACATGTTTGGTATAAGTAAGTACTCACCTAGTTGTGCTTGAGGGGGTTGAGCTCTGGCTCTTTGGTCCCGCCTCTCAACCGTCAATCAACAAGTGTACAGGTTCCTGAGCCTATTGGGCTCTATCATATCTACACTTGAAACTGTGTATGGAGTCAGCCTCCACCACATTGCTTCCTAATGCATTCCATTTGTCAACCACTCTGACACTAAAAAAGTTCTTTCTAATATCTCTGTGGCTCATTTGGGCACTCAGTTTCCACCTGTGTCCCCTAGTGCGTGTGCCCCTTGTGTTAAATAGCCTGTCTTTATCAACCCTGTCTATTCCCTTGAGAATCTTGAATGTGGTGATCATGTCCCCCCTAACTCTTCTGTCTTCCAACGAAGTGAGGTTCAATTCCCGTAGTCTCTCCTCGTAGCTCATACCTCTCAGCTCGGGTACTAGTCTGTTGGCAAACCTTTGAACCTTTTCCAGTTTAGTCTTATGCTTGACTAGATATGGACTCCATGCTGGAGCCGCATACTCCAGGATTGGTCTGACATATGTGGTATATAATGTTCTGAAAGATTCCTTATACAAGTTTCTAAAGGCCGTTCTTATGTTAGCCAACCTGGCATATGCTGCTGATGTTATCCTCTTGATATGAGCTTCAGGGGACAGGTCTGGCGTGATATCAACCCCCAGGTCTTTCTCTCTCTCTGACTCTTGAAGTATTTCATCTCCCAAGTGATACCTTGTATCTGGTCTCCTGCTTCCTACCCCTATCTTCATTACATTACATTTGCTTGGGTTAAACTCTAACATCCATTTGTTCGACCATTCCTGCAGCTTGTCCAGGTCTTCTTGAAGCCTCAAGCTGTCCTCCTCTGTCTTAATCCTTCTCATAATTTTGGCGTCGTCAGCAAACATTGAGAGGAATGAGTCTATACCTTCTGGGAGATCATTTACGTGTATCAGAAACAGGGTAGGTCCAAGCACAGAGCCCTGTGGGACTCCCCTGGTGACTTCACGCCATTCTGAGGTCTCACCCCTGACTATAACTCTCTGCTTCCTATTGCTTAGGTACTCCCTTATCCACTGGAGCGCCCTACCAGTTACTCCTGCCTGTTTCTCCAGCTTATGCATCAACCTTTTATGGGGTACTGTGTCAATGGCTTTCCGACAGTCCAAAAAAAATGCAGTCCGCCCATCCTTCTCTTTCTTGCTTAATCTTTGTCACCTGATCATAGAATTCTATCAAGCCTGTAAGGCATGATTTACCCTCCCTGAACCCATGTTGATGTGTTGTCACAAAGTCTCTTCTCTCCAGATGTGTTACTAGGTTTTTTCTCACAGGAGAAGGAAAAAAATAACGGAAATGCTTCGGCAGACACAACTATCACAAGCAAGGAAAACAAGCCTAAGCAGGGAGATTGAGGAAATAGAACAAACGTTGAAGCGATCATATGAGTCTGAGGAAATGGAATTGGAACAGAAAGCTATACAAGAGATAAGGAAAAATCCGAAATATTTTTTCACATACGCAAAATCAAAATCCAAAACCTCGACCAGTATTGGACCGTTAATTACAAATGAAGGTACGTACACAGAGGACAACAAAGAGATTAGTGAAATTCTAAGAAGCCAGTATGAGGCTATGTTTAGCACACCAATAAACAACATGAAAGTTGATGACCCAGACAGCTTCTTTATGAATGACATTCAAGCTGCAGATAATATAACGGATATTACCACAAACTCGGAAGACTTTGAAAGAGAAATTGATAATATGCCTATGCACTCAGCTCCTGGGCCTGACTCATGGAATTCAATATTCATAAAGAAATGTAAAGTACCAGTAGCGAGAGCACTCAGCGTAATATGGAGAAAGAGCCTGGATACAGGGGAGATACCAGCAGCACTTAAATCTGCAGATATAGCTCCGTTGCACAAGGGGGGGAGTAAAGCCTTGGCAAAAAATTATAGGCCAGTTGCACTAACATCACACATAATAAAAGTGTTTGAAAGAGTGATTAGGAATCAAATTTCTAGTTTTATGGAAAACAATGAATTGCACAATCCAGGACAACATGGATTTAGAGCGGGAAGATCCTGTCTGTCACAGTTACTCAACCACTATGACAAAATCACAGAAGCCCTAGAAGAAAAGCAAAATGCAGATGTTGTATACACAGACTTTGCAAAGGCGTTCGACAAATGTGACCATGGGGTGATAGCTCACAAAATGAGGTCAATGGGAATAACTGGAAAAGTAGGACGCTGGATACTCAATTTCCTGTCGAACAGAACACAAAGAGTAACAGTCAATCAGATAAAATCGAGTCCAAGCGATGTTAAAAGCTCTGTACCTCAAGGTACAGTCCTTGCACCGCTACTGTTCCTTATTCTCATATCTGATATAGACAAAAATACACGCCACAGCTTCGTGTCGTCCTTTGCAGATGACACAAAAATCAGCATGAAAATTACCTCTGCTGAAGACATTGAAAAACTACAAGCAGATGTCAACAAAGTTTTTGATTGGGCAGCAGAAAATAACATGATGTTTAACAGTGATAAATTTCAGGTACTCAGGTACGGCAAAAATGAGGATCTGAAACATAATACAGGGTACAAAACACAATCGAATCTTCCCATAGTAGAAAAACAGCATGTCAAGGATTTGGGAATAATGATGTCCGACGATCTAACGTTTAGGGAGCATAACCAAGCAAATATCGCGTCAGCCAGAAAAATGATCGGATGGATTACGAGAACTTTCAAATCCAGGGATCCCATCACAATGGTTGTACTCTTCAAGTCACTTGTGCTGTCCCGTCTCGAGTACTGCTCAGTACTCACTTCCCCCTTCAGAGCAGGAGAGATTGCTGAAATAGAGGGAATACAGAGAACATATACGGCACGCATAGACGAGATAAAACACCTAAATTATTGGGATCGTCTCAAAGCTCTCCAAATGTACTCTCTAGAAAGGAGACGAGAGAGATACCAAATAATATACACCTGGAAAATACTGGAGGGTCAGGTCCCAAATCTACACAGTAAAATAACAACGTACTGGAGTGAACGATATGGAAGAAAATGCAAGATTGAACCTGTGAAGAGCAGAGGTGCCATAGGCACAATCAGAGAGCACTGTATAAACATCAGGGGTCCGCGGTTGTTCAACGTCCTCCCAGCGAGCATAAGAAATATTGCCGGAACAACCGTGGACATCTTCAAGAGAAAACTGGACGGTTTTCTAAGAGAAGTTCCGGATCAGCCGGGCTGTGGTGGGTACGTGGCCCTGCGGGCCGCTCCAAGCAACAGCCTGGTGGACCAAACTCTCACAAGTCGAGCCTGGCCTCGGGCCGGGCATGGGGAGTAGAAGAACTCCCAGAACCCCATCAACCAGGTATCAACCAGGTATCTCACAATCTTCTCCATCACCTTGCATGGTATACAAGTTAAGGACACTGGCCTGTAGTTCAGTGCCTCTTGTCTGTCACCCTTTTTAAATATTGGTATTACATTAGCAGCTTCCATACTTCTGGTAGGTCTCCCGTTTCCAGTGACCTACTATACACTATGGAGAGTGGCAAGCAAAGTGCTCCTGCACACTCTTTCAATACCCATGATGAGATTCCATCCGGCCCAACAGCTTTTCTCACATCCAGCTCCAATAGGTGCTTCTTGACCTCATCTCTTGTAATTTCGAACCTTTCCAAGGTCACCTTGTTTGCTGCCACCTATCCTAGCGCCGTGACTTCTCCTTGTTCTATTGTAAAGACCTCCTGGAACCTTTTGTTGAGTTCTTCACACACCTCTTTGTCATTCTCTGTGTACCTGTCCTCGCCCACCCTAAGTTTCATCACCTGTTCCTTCACTGTTGTCTTCCTCCTGATGTGACTGTGTAGTAGCTTTGGTTCGGTCTTGGCTTTATTTGCTATATCATTTTCATACCTTTTCTCAGCTGCTCTTCTCACACTAACATACTCGTTCCTGTTTCTCTGGTATCTTTCTCTACTTTCTGGTGTTCTGTTATTACGGAAGTAATAACCATGCCTTTTTGTTCAGCTCCTTTGCTTTCATACATTCCCTATTAAACCACGGATTCTTCCTTTGCTTCTCTGTTTTTTCCTGTTGGGCTGGGACAAACCTGCTTACAGCCTCATGACATTTTTTGTGACATAGTCCATCATGTCTTGTACAGACTTGGTTCCGAGTTCTGTGTCCCAATGTATATCCCATAGGAATTTATTCATCTCCTCATAGTTTCCCTTTCGGTACGCCAGCCCTTTGTTTCCCAGTTCTTTTTTGGGGGTGATAATTCCTAGCTCAACCAGGTACTCAAAGCACAATATACTATGATCATTCATTCCCAAGGGGGCTTCCAACTTAACTTCCCTTATATCCGACTCATTTAGGGTAAATATCAGATCAAGCAAGACTGGTTCATCCCCTCCTCTCGTTCTTGTCGGTCACTTGGCGTGTTGACTTAGAAAGTTTCTTGTTGCCACATCCAGCAGCTTAGCTCTCCATGTGTCTGGGCCTCCATGTGGGTCTCTGTTTCCCCAATCTATCTTTCCATGGTTGAAGTCTTCCATGATTAGTAGCCTGGATCCGTTCCTGCTAGCCACAGAAGCTGCTCTCTCTATTATATTGATTGTGGCCAAGTTGTTTCTATCATATTCCTGTCTGGGTCTTCTGACATTCGGTGGGGGGTTATATATGACTACTACTATAATTTTCTGTCCTCCAGTTGCTATGGTGCCTGATATGTAGTCACTGAAACCTTCACAGTTCTGAATTACCATCTCTTCGACACTCCAACCTTCTCTTAGTAGCAAAGCTACACCACCTCCTCCTCTCCCTTCTCTCTCTTTCCTCACTACATAGTAGCCCTGTGGAAACACTGCGTTTGTTATGGTGTTTGTTAGCTTTGTTTCTGTGAGTGCTATTATGTCTGGGTTTTCTTCTAGTGCCCATTCTTCGAGTTCACTTGTTTTATTTGTAATTCCATCTATGTTAGTGTACATTGCCTTGAAGCTCACTTTCTTCAGTTCATTTTCTTGTCCCTTTCTTGGCGAGCATTCTGCTGGTGTGGGAAGCTTTTCAGTGGGTGAGATGATCTGTGAGGTGATTTGCAGGGTTTCAGGGGAATTTGGGGTGAGGGGTGGGGGTTTCATGGAAGGGGGGACTGGTAGGGTGTGGGTTAAGGAGATAGGGAGGACACGGAGGATACGGGGTGAGGGGGGAGAGGGAGGGTTTGGGATGAAGGGGGAGGGGGGACAGGGGGGGAAAGGTGGGAGGGGGGACATTATGGGAATGGGGAAGGGATGACAGGGTAAGAATGGGGTGGGGGGGGAGGGAGGGTTGGGTGGGGGCAGGTAGGGTGAGGGGAAGGGAGGGTTTCTATGCAGAGGGGGGTGGTGGGGTTGCCTTCCCCTCTGGTGTTGCTGGGATGCTGGTTTTGGGTTCGCCTCTTGTATCTAGGACTGTTGTGTTGGGGGCTGTGATTTCCTGGTTTGCTTCTCCCTCCCTGCGCTTCCTCCTTGCCTCTGCTGCCCTGGCTCTCTCCTCCTTCGTCCTGTCCCTCTGCAGAAATACTTTCTTGTATCCCTCCACATGCTGCAGTCGACTCTTCCTTTCGAGAATATCCTCCTTCGTGGTTTCGTTTGTAAACACCACCTTTACAAGTCGGTTTCTGTCCTTGTTGTACCAGCCCAACCTGAAAACCTTCTCAATGTTTCGTTCAGCCCCTTCCATCTGTAACCCCTTCAGTAGCCCATGTACTGCCTCTCTATCTTTGCTATTCCATTCTTGCCTGTTGGATCCCTCCTGTTCTTTGATGCCTACAACTACCACTGATCTTTTTCTCTCCAGCAGCTGAGTGGTGCACCTTGCTACTTGCATCGCTACCTCCCTCATTGTGTCCATTGCTTCTGAGCTCTTTTTCAGTATGTCTGCAAATGTTTCAGGTACAAAGGCATTTCCTTCCAAAGTGTTTGTATGTGTATGTGAAATTATTACTTTTTAGCAGTGTATGCAAAATGAGTATGTTTGTGCAAATTTCCATTTGCTTGATGAATGTATTTATAGGTAAATTTTGTATTTTGTGTAATTCTGAATATTTTAATGCCTATTAGGGAATGCAATTATATGTAAGTACTAGTTTTTGAATGTATGTGTAAGTGTGAGAGAATGTAAGTGTTTGTGCATGTTTGTATATGTATGTTCGTGTTTATGAATGTAATTGTATGGGTTTACGTAAGTTTGTATGCGTTATTTGTATATATGTAAGTGTATGTGTATGTCCATGGGGTATTTCATGAACGTTTATATTTATTTTTGAGTAAGTTTGTGCACTTTTCAATGTGTCGTTCGTATTTATTAATGCAACTGTATGTGTTTGCATAAGTTTGTAGTGATTTGTATATAAGTGATTTTATGTGTATGTGACTTGGATATTTTCTTTTCGAATATATGCACTTTGTGAAAGTTTTTACTCACCTAGTTGTGCTTGCAGGTTGAGCTTCGTTCTCTTTTGTCCCGTCTCTCGTCTGTCAATCAACTGGTGCACAAGTTCCTGAACCTATTGGGTTCTATCATATCCACATCACTGCCTAATGAATTCCATTTGTTAACTACCATGACACTGAAAAAATATTTCTAATGTTTATGGTGCTCATTTGCCTACTAAGCTTCCATCCGTGTCCCCTTGTTCATGTTCCACACGTGTTTGGTGAGAGCATGTATGTGTAAGTGAGATTGTGACATGAGTATTTTGTCTGCGTTTGAGCATTTGAGAATGAGATGACCTAAAGAATTACTTATCTGGATTGTCTTACAATTGTGGGAAAAATGATATGGTGTCTTGGTAAATATAAATATATGAGGTTTAAAGAGAACGGGGGACACAGTTTAAAATATGAAGTTGTTTGTGTTGGATGTGTGTTTGGTTAGGATAGGTAGGTTAGGTTATGTAAGCTTGGACAGACATGTATGCACATGATGTAGGTTAAGAGGACGTGTGTGTAAGACAAAGCTTAAATAATCATGTGTAAGACATAGCTTAAGAGAACATGTGAAAGACATAGCTTAAGAGAACATGAATAAAGCTTAAATAATCATGTGTAAGACATAGCTTAAGAGAACATGTGAAAGACATAGCTTAAGAGAACATGTGTAAGACACAGCTTAAAGAATCATGTGTAAGACATAGCTTAAGGGAACATGTGAAAGACATAGCTTAAGAGAACATGTATAAGACATAGCTTAAATAATCATGTGTAAGACATAGCTTAAGGGAACATGGGCACAGTTTCAGTAATACTGTCTAACATAAACAGTTTGGTCATCGTATGCGTCGTCTTAAGTTGTTAACTAATTTTGTATTAGTGCGGCTTGTAGTAAGTTGATAACTGATAAATAGTTATTTATGTATTAAAAAAGTTAGGGAAGTAACAAATGAGAATTAGGTTAGGTTAGGTAAGGGTGGAAATTAATGAAGTTTATATTTTTACTATGTGAATAATAAATTGAGGAGATGATACTTTAGAGAATACATTTAAAAGTAACTCAGTATTATTTTTCTACATACAATGTAGTTAATTAATAAAGAGTAACAGGTTTTATATTAAGTTGTTAATGGAGTTTTTATAACAATGGAGTTTTATAATAATTGAGTTTTGTAATAATAAACGTTTGTCATAGCACGTTAACTGATAAAGAGTTACTTGTAATGTCTGAGTAATATATGTTAGAGAAAAGTTACTGCATAAGAGAAGTGTTCATAGGTTACGTGAAATAGCAATATTACTTAAAGAGCATTATTTGTATGAAAATGCGAGATTAAGTGTTTTGTGAGAGCGCTGTCTTAGATAATAGTAATTGGAAAAAAATGAGGAATAATATGAGAAAAGAAAATATCAACGTTGTAGAAACGTGTTGATTTAGTAAAGTTAATTTCTTAGTGATGTTACTACTTAAAAGTTTGTTATGTTACTAAACATAAGAACAAAGTAACTGCAGAAGGCCAAATGGCCCATACGAGGCAGCTCCTATTTATAACCACCCAATCCCACTCATATACATGTCCAACCCACGCTTGAAACAATCGAGGGACCCCACCTCCAGCACGTTACACGGTAATTGTTCCACAAATCAACAAATCAGTGGATATTGTTATCCACTTTGGGTCATTAGTATTCGATCTATTCAATTTGTATGGTATACTACGTTCCTATGCTTTGCTTAGAATATTCTTAAATAAGTTATATTTTGAATCCACATCGAAATCCCCTTTACGTCACCTATCGCTGGGTTCATGTTTCGCTCCAAGATCGGCCCGCTCCCCATGCCCAAAACTTTCCAATCTATTTGCCCCAATTTTTTTTTAGGCTATTGAAATCAGATTTTCGAAAATCTGGGACTTTAAAAGAATTTTCTCCTACAGGTCTATTCCATTCTATGTTAAATCTGATTTCTTTGTGATCACTGTTCCCTAACTCACTCCCTATTTCGATGTCATTAATTTGTGTTTCCCTGTTAGTTAACACTAAATCTGAAGTATTATTTTCCCGCGTTGGTTCCTTAATGTGTTGGCTAAGAAAGCAATCGTCAATTAATTCTAGAAAATCTTCTGCTTCATTATTCCTTGTTCTGTTAGACCAATTTATTCCACTGAAATTAAAGTCACCCATGACACAAATACTGCTAGACCTAGATTCTATAGATATTTCATCCCATAGATGCTTTGCTTCCATTCTGTTTAAGTTTTGTGGCCTGTATATAACTATTATAAGATTATTTGCTCTTTCGTTTAATTCTATCCAAATAGTTTCTGTATGTGGCTCAGTTTTGATTTCTTCTTTGAGACTACATTTCAAATTTTCCCTAACATATATGGCTACTCACCCTCCTCGTCTAATATATCTATCTGTATGAAATAGTTTAAATCCATTTATTTGAGATTATGCTAATAGTTCTCTATTTTCTACATTCATCCACGTTTCGGTTTATGCAATAATATCTATTTTTTCTGTGCAGACAATAACACTACACAGACCCAGAGAAACGAACCACTACACAGAACCAGAGGAATCACTCTCTAACTAAAAGTGATCAGACACATCCATGATCAGGCCTTCCCAAGACCTAAAATACTATGTAGCCTGCCATATACGACCCAGATGAGTGGCCCACCCCGGACCCGATTTATACCTACTAAAGAAAAACAATAACAATAATAAATAAATAAATAAAAATAAATAAATACAAAATAATACAAAAAATAATAAATAAATAAATAAATAAATAAAAAATAAACAACAAAAAACTTTTTAGTACTACCAGAACCACCCTGATGTTGCTAAGATTAATCTCCTGCAGCCAACTCCATCGGCTCTAGGGCTTCCAGACACCAGCTAGGACACAAACACTAGCCACCCTGCCAATGTACTGACAACCCAACATACCACATACCCAAACAAACGACACACACATACGCCAACCGATAGTGGAAAGGCCACCGAACTTTCAATCCTCCTCTCTCTCTACACCCGCATCCTCTTCCAGAATTTCATCTCCCATTCCTCTACCTTCCCATTCTTTCCAAACCATTTGGACATCAAAGCGAAAAAGTTGTTACATTAACAGCATTAGTAGTTTTAAGAGAGGAGGAAGTGCCTTTTGGAAAAGAGGATGTTGTTGTTGTTTTAGATTCAGCTACTCAGAATAATAAGTTCCAGTAGCACGGGCTATGGTGAGCCCGTAAGTGGAGGCTCTTTGGAGCCATTAGCTGTATCAGTAGCTGATACTAGAGATGTGGCGATGGATGGGGGTCTTCATGATGGTTTTCAGCCTGGAGGGCTGGCTATACCAGTTATGGAGCTGGCGGGGTTAGTGTAGACCTCTAGGATTTCCGTTTTTTTCTTTGCCTGCGACTTTGGCTGAGCAGTGCTGTCGTTGGAGTTTGGTGACGTGGCCTCCATGAGGAAGTCTTGTACCGTGTAGGTGTCGTATTTGTGATGCGGCGGTGGAGCTCCTACTATGATTTCCTCGTCTGAGGAGTCCGTAACCTCCGTAGTGGGCGTTTTTGTCTTTCGCCTCGCAGCCTTAGGTAGGCTTAGGTGTCGTTGATTGGTGGTTGTAGCTATTTCAGGAGCGCTGGTGGTGCTGTTATCGTTTGTAGACAGCACGTCTGCTAGCGCGGCTGCTGAGATAGTGATGGTAGCTCCCTGTTGGGAGCTGGAGAAGAAATTGCCTGTTTGTGTCTCCCGGGTACCGAAGAGAGGAATGTACGGGGAAATAAATAAGGGAAGATAGTGAAGTGAGAGGTGACTAGCAGGTAAGAAAAAAACGAAAGAGGTGAGGAGCAGGTAAGAGAAAAGGTAACCATAGGTAAGAATGAGATGAATAAAAGAATGGGATAAAGGTAAGAATGGGGGTGAGTTTTACCAATCACAATAACTAGTTTTTAATATAAATATAGGTTGCCCTGAATAATGGTTCCAATTTAATTGGAAGTAATACACTGACTCTCAACAGCAAGTAGGGTGAAATAAGTCGATTAGCAGTAAGATGGGCAGTAAGGATAACTAAATAACTATTTTCACAAGAAGCATTGTTCCACGAGACGAAGTCTCACTGAACAGATAGAGGATATCGTGAACATTAAAGTGATAAAAAATACAATAGGAACGAGTAAAACGATTTATAAATCTTGCGGGTGAGTGGTGACTGGGGAAGGAGGAGTGAAAGTTGTGATGGGGGAGGAGAAGTGAGTGGAAGAGTTGAGCAGATGGTCGAGTGGATGGAGGGACAGTTGGTCGAGTGGAGGGACAGGTGGTCGAGTGGATTGAGGGACAGGAGGTCGAGTGGATGGAAGGACAGTTGGTCGAGTTGATGGAGAGACAGGTGGTCGAGTGGATGTGTTGAGAGAGTAGGTGGAGGGAAACTCTTGGATGAGGTGTATGGACTGTGGTCTCTCTGAGTTAAAGGGGAGGGATATAGATGGAGGGGTCTCTCTGAGTGGATGAGGGGTGGATTGTGAGAGGAGGGAAGAGGGGAAAGGGAGGAGGGAGTTGAAGTAAGGTGGATGAGAAAAGAGTAGACGATGTGAAACACGGGTACTTATGTAACTGTAATTACAAGAATTGAAATACTGCTTAAGAGGTCTATGATTCGATGCGGGACGCATGAATTACTTTATATTCTTTGTCTTAGTCATTAGTAACTATGATATTAATTTAATTTACATCGGATATACAGAAACGAAATTACAAGAGAGATCTAAGATGGTGGACAAAAGCTAGAGCCCGTAAACAACCTTTTGACTCTCGACTCGGTTTAGTTGGAAACAATTTCAAACTTCATGAAAATACGACGAATGGTAACGACAATATGAGAGAGAACCAAAGGCGAGGACAGGAGCTACCTCCTGAGAACTCCCTTTTTCTTATTTCTATTTCAGGGGTAACTATTTTAAATTTCGTTTTAATGAAGCTAATAACAACGAAATTAAAACTATAAACATCTAGAGGGGGGGCCCAAGAACTAACGTCCGACACTGCAAGATACATAACTCACTTAATAACACATTACCCAAAGATGAACTCGCTCCGACCCAAATTTCATCTTAAATCTGGCGACCTCATAGCACAAACTTTTGACAGAGCTCGAGCCCATGAACTATGTATTTTCTTTTTAATAATGTTAAATTAAAAGTGCCGAAAGTACATGAGAGAGCTATGATGGGGGACAGGGGCTGAAACCCAACAACTACCTTTTGTCCCTCGACTTTGTCTCGTGGACAACTATTTTAAATTTCACTAAAATACAATGAATAATAACGAAAATACGGCTGTAAACAACTAGAGGAAGGTCCAAGAACTAACGTCCGACATTGACAAATGCATGACATACCCCAAATTAACATATTACCACAAGATAAACTACCTCTGATCCCAATTTCACCCTAAAACGAGTGAAACGAGCGAGAACTTTTGCCAAAACGAAAAGGTTCATGCTTTGCGGTCTCTACTTCCGCAAACCTGCGGTAGGCCTGCTACTGCCAGCAAACCAGGTAGTAGCAAAATACGGCAGGTAGTAGCAAACTTGCTACTACCTGCGGTCTCACCTACTCTAAAGTTAACTGCATACGATGCTAGCAGTGATTAATTAAGGGGGCATCAGTCCAAAAATATGCAATAAATGAAAACTAGTTCGATTTCAAACAAACTTTGACGAGTTGTATATGCTGGGGATACTGGGGAAGATAGGAGACGCAGACGATTGTCATGCCCTTCAAATTGATCTAGATAAGATAAGTGCTTTTAGTATTAAGTGGCAAATGGAATTCAATGTGAATAAATGCAGGTTATGTAATGTGGAATCGGAGCAAATAGACCACGCAGAACTTACAAATTATGTGGAGAGAAATTAAAGAACAGTAACAAAGAAAGACATCTTGGGGTGGTTTTGGGTAGTAGACTGTCACCAGAGGAACACAAAGAACATTGTGAGAGGAGCGTATGCGTCGCATTCCAGCATAAGATACGATTTTAATTACATTGATGGTGAAATCTAAAAAACTGTCCATGACGTGAATGAGACTCAAAATTGGAATAAGCAGCAGTTGTCTGGTACCAATATCTCAAGAAGTACATCAATAAACTGGAAAAGGTGCAAAGGCATGCTACAAAATGAGTTACGAGGAGAGATAAGGGGCATTATATATACCAAAACTAGAAGGTAGAAGAAAAAGAAGTGATATGATAATCACTTACAAAATAATAACAGGAATCGACCAAATTGACAAGAAGGAATTCCTGAAACCAGCAACTTCACGAACATGGGGTCACAGGTTCAACATTTAGCCCATCCTCCTGTTTAGATAGTTCGTTTTGTAACTTTGTGCACAGTAGTATAAACATTGACGTAAAAGGCAATTAGATAGTAGAATTTGGTACTATTCACTTTATAGAGTCTGAAAAAATAAAGGTAAACAGCAATATTTAATATTTCTAGGCCTAGTATTGCACACATATATGTACTATGTTAGCCCTCAGACAGCGTGTATTATGCCCAGAAAGGTTAGATTAAGTTAGTTTAGGTTGTCTTTGCAACACATATGCAAAACCTTTTCCTGTTTGTCCAAAATTAATATTAATGAATTCAATTTTCTAATTGCCCATTACGTCACATATGTTCTATGGTCCTCATCGTTACTATAATTACTAACTAAACAAGAGGATGAGCTGGAATCTAACTAAGTAAACAAAGTGCAGAACAAAATATCAGACCGTTTTTTTATGCAAACAGAATGGTAGACGGTTGGAAAAGTTTATTGAGAAGGTGGTGGAGGCCAAAACCGTCAGGAGTTTCAAAGGGTTATATGACAAAGAGTTCTGGAAAGACAGGACAACTCGAGCGTAGCTCTAATCTTGTAACTAAACTTAGGTAATTACATACACACATACTACCTTCACGGGTGGTACGCGAACAAGGAGACACAGGTGGACACTGAGTACCCAAATGAGCCATTGGGACGTTAGAAAGAACTTTTTCAGTGTCAGAGTAGTTAAAAGATGGAATGCCTTAGGCAGTGATGTGGTGGAGGTAGACTCCATACACAGTTTGAGATGCACCGATTAATTGACAGTTGAAAGGCGGAACTAAAGCGCCAAAGCTATATCCCAACAAGCAACAAGAACACAGACACTGATGAGAGAGTACCTGCCAGACGAGCATCAGAGAGTAACAGTGAGAAGCAAGAGATTGTAACAAACAGAATACCTCAGGAACCAATGCTTGGGCCTAGACTATTTATCAAATATGCTAATGACTAGCCACGGGATATTGAGGTTTGCAGATGACCCAGAACTAGTAAGAACAAACAAGACAGATGAATTTGTGATACACTCCAAAGATGACTCTGATAGAGTTGTTTCCGAGAAATGGTTACTATAGTTTAACATAGGAAAGTATATGGGGATGAAAATGGTTACAGGTGCTAGAGACCAAATGGACGATCTTCAATCAAGGAAAAATACCTCCCTTTAACGACTAGAGAAAAAGATGTGGGAGTTCCCAGCCTTCCTCTGGAGGATCATATAAATAGGAGAATATAAATAGTCGTTGAGAGATATTGGTTGCAAGGGTGTTGAGAGGTATTAGTAGTTGGGGCGTTGACAGATACTGATAGCTGGAGTGTTTTGAAAGATATTGATTAGTAATGATAATGTCTTCTCACAGACATAATAACATGGGACAGAAACCCACATTAGTGCATTTGTGAAATTTATGAAAGGAATTTACACCAAGTCTTTCGCACTCTTCAGAGTGTTTTGACAAGGTCTCAGTGTGTGGTTATGATGAGACTTGCATCTCCATGTCTAATGATCAGACGTTAAGAGATACCAGTTGCTGTAGGGTGTTGACACATGTTGGTAGCTGGGGCGTTGACACATGTTGGTAGCTGGGGCGTTGACACATGTTGGTAGCTGGGGCGTTGACACATGTTGGTAGCTGGGGCGTTGACACATGTTGGTAGCTGGGGCGTTGACACATGTTGGTAGCTGGGGTGTTGACACATGTTGGTAGCTGGGGTGTTGACACATGTTGGTAGCTGGGGCGTTGACACATGTTGGTAGCTGGGGCGTTGACACATGTTGGTAGTTGGGGCGATGACACATGTTGGTAGCTGGGGCGTTGACACATGTTGGTAGCTGGGGTGTTGACACATGTTGGTAGCTGGGGCGTTGACACATGTTGGTAGCTGGGGCGTTGACACATGTTGGTAGCTGGGGGTGTTGACAGATGCTGGTAGCTGGGGTGATGACAGATGCTGGTAGCTGGGGTGATGACAGATGCTGGTAGCTGGGGTGATGACAGATGTTGGTAGCTGGGGTGATGACAAATGTTGGTAGCTGGGGTGATGACAGATGTTGGTAGCTGGGGTGATGACAGATGTTGGTAGCTGGGGTGATGACAGATGCTGGTAGCTGGGGTGATGACAGATGTTGGTAGCTGGGGTGATGACAGATGCTGGTAGCTGGGGTGATGACAGATGTTGGTAGCTGGGGTGATGACAGATGCTGGTAGCTGGGGTGATGACAGATGCTGGTAGCTGGGGTGATGACAGATGCTGGTAGCTGGGGTGATGACAGATGCTGGTAGCTGGGGTGATGACAGATGTTGGTAGCTGGGGTGATGACAGATGCTGGTAGCTGGGGTGATGACAGATGTTGGTAGCTGGGGTGATGACAGATGTTGGTAGCTGGGGTGATGACAGATGCTGGTAGCTGGGGTGATGACAGATGCTGGTAGCTGGGGTGTTGACACATGTTGGTAGCTGGGGTGTTGACACATGTTGGTAGCTGGGGCGTTGACACATGTTGGTAGCTGGGGTGATGACAGATGTTGGTAGCTGGGGTGATGACAGATGCTGGTAGCTGGGGTGATGACAGATGTTGGTAGCTGGGGTGATGACAGATGCTGGTAGCTGGGGTGATGACAGATGTTGGTAGCTGGGGTGATGACAGATGTTGGTAGCTGAGGTGATGACAGATGTTGGTAGCTGGGGTGATGACAGATGTTGGTAGCTGGGGTGATGACAGATGCTGGTAGCTGGGGTGATGACAGATGTTGGTAGCTGGGGTGATGACAGATGTTGGTAGCTGGGGTGATGACAGATGTTGGTAGCTGGGGTGATGACAGATGTTGGTAGCTGGGGTGATGACAGATGTTGGTAGCTGGGGTGATGACAGATGTTGGTAGCTGGGGTGATGACAGATGCTGGTAGCTGGGGTGATGACAGATGCTGGTAGCTGGGGTGATGACAGATGTTGGTAGCTGGGGTGATGACAGATGTTGGTAGCTGGGGTGTTGACAGATGCTGGTAGCTGGGGTGATGACAGATGTTGGTAGCTGGGGTGATGACAGATGTTGGTAGCTGGGGTGATGACAGATGTTGGTAGCTGGGGTGATGACAGATGTTGGTAGCTGGGGTGATGACAGATGTTGGTAGCTGGGGTGATGACAGATGCTGGTAGCTGGGGTGATGACAGATGTTGGTAGCTGGGGTGATGAGAGATGCTTGTAGCTGGGGCATTGGCAGAAGATGATAACTGGTGCATTGGCAGAAGATTTGTTGGTAGCTGGGGTGTTGACAGATGCTGGTAGCTGGGGTGATGACAGATGTTGGTAGCTGGGGTGATGACAGATGTTGGTAGCTGGGGTGTTGACAGATGCTGGTAGTTGGGGGGTGTTGACACATGCTGGTAGCAGGGACATTGACAGATACTGATGGCTGGGGCATTGACAGTTGCTGATGGCTGGGGCATTGACAGTTGCTGATGGCTGGGGCATTGACAGTTGCTGATGGCTGGGGCATTGACAGATGGTGATAGGTGGGGCATTGGGAGTAACGTATTTGGTAGATAAACATTCCAAGATGACCTGAAGTACAGAAGATCGGGATATCCATTGAATATCGAAGTATCTAATTGTTCCAGTTGTATCTCTTGTCTTACTGGTGAGTTAATAGAGGCAGTTCTGGGACAGTTGTCTCACTGCCTCTTTATATGACCCGTTGTCACACTGCCTCTCTGTATGACCCGTTGTCACACTGCCTCTTTATATGACCCGTTGCCACACTGCTTCTCTGTATGATCCGTTGCCACACTGCTTCTCTGTATGATCCGTTGCCACACTGCTTCTCTATATATGACCCATTGCCCCACTGCCTCTCTATTTATGACCCGTTGCCCCACTGCCTCTCTATATATGACCCGTTGCCCCACTGTCTCTCTATATATGACCCATTGCCCCACTGCCTCTCTATATATGACCCGTTGCCCAACTGCCTCTCTATATATGACCCGTTGCCCCACTGCCTCTCTATATATGACCCTTTGCCACACTGCCTCTCTATATGGCAGGTTGTCACACTGCCTTTCTGTATGACCCGTTGTCACACTGCCTCTCTATATGACCTGTTGTCACACTGCCTCTCTATATATGACCCGTTGCCACACTGCCTCTCTATATGGCAGGTTGCCACACTGCCTCTCTATATGACAGGTTGTCACACTGCCTCTCTGTATAACTCGTTGTCACACTGCCTCTATATATGACCCGTTGCCACACTGCCTCTCTGTATGACCCGTTGTCACACTGCCTCTCTATATGGCCCGTTGCCACACTGCCTCTCTGTATGACCCGTTGCCACTCTGCCTCTCTATATATGACCCGTTGTCACACTGCCTCTCTATATGGCCCGTTGCCACACTGCCTCTCTGTATGGCCCGTTGTCACACTGCCTCTGTATATGACCCGTTGTCACACTGCCTCTCTGTATGACCCGTTGTCACACTGCCTCTGTATATGACCCGTTGTCACACTGCCTCTCTGTATGACCCGCTGTCACACTGCCTCTCTGTATGACCCGTTGTCACACTGCCTCTGTATATGACCCGTTGTCACACTGCCTCTCTGTATGACCCGTTGTCACACTGCCTCTATATGACCCGTTGTCACACTACCTCTCTGTATGACCCGTTGTCACACTGCCTCTGTATATGACCCGTTGTCACACTGCCTCTCTATATATGGCCCGTTGCCACACTACCTCTCTATATGGCAGGTTGCCGTCAAGTGTTCGGATTTCAGTATACTGGCAAGTGGTCCTGTTACAACGACAGTCTTGGCTACAACGACAGTCTTGGTGACAACAACAGCGTAGGTTACAACGACAGCCTTGGTTACAACGACAACCTTGGTTACAACGACAGCCTTGGTTACAACGACAACCTTGGTTACAACGACAACCTTGGCTACAACGACAGTCTTGGTGACAACAACAGCGTAGGTTACATCGACAGCCTTGGTTACAACGACAACCTTGGTTACAACGACAGCCTTGGTTACAACGACAGCCTTGGTGACAACGACAGCCTTGGTGACAACGACAGCCTTGATGACAACGACAGTCTTGGTTACAACGACAGCCTTGATGACAACGACAGCCTTGATGACAACGACAGCCTTGGTTACAACGACAGCCTTGATGACAACGACAGCCTTGGTTACAACGACAGCCTTGATGACAACGACAGTCTTGGTTACAACGACAGCCTTGATGACAACGACAGCCTTGGTGACAACGACAGCCTTGGTGACAACGACAGCCTTGGTGACAACGACAGCCTTGGTGACAACGACAGCCTTGGTTACAACGACAGCCTTGGTGACAACGACAGCCTTGGTGACAACGACAACCTTGGTGACAACGACAGCCTTGGTTACAACGACAACCTTGTCTCCTACGCTAAAGGCATGTTGATATTGGTGAATCAACATTATGGCGTGAATCACATCCACTGAATGTATACAAACCTCACAAGTAATTACTGACGTCATTTCCCAGTGCATCTGTTTAGGTTACATCGATCAGGCAAGTTTTGTTGTTTGTACTTTTTTATATTAACATTAATTTTTTTGTAAAAGTCAGATACAAGATGGGGACACGAGTGACCTTCATTGTCAATATCACTGACTGTATCACGAGTCTAGTGTCTGTGTCCTCGGGTGGTTTTAACACAAACCTCCTCAGCATATTCCGTGGACATTCTCAAAGGCCGGAACTGGAAGGTCGCGTCATATTTCTCCGGTAATATCTTCCAGTTTGTCTTGTAATATCATATTTTGGAAATGGTTCAACTTCTCTTTGTTAGTTGAGCACGAAAGCAGACGCCTTCATTGTTCTACTACATGTGCCTTTTCTATTTTGGATGCAGAAATTCCACCATCTGCACCTGTCTTGACTATGCATGTTTGATGAAGGGCTTCCCGCGGACGGTGAACACCCCTATCAACTCTCACTATCATGGCATCTGGTAGGCAGTTATCAGCGGTTGTCCTGCAGAAGATTCATACTATCAGTGACAGTCGTGTGACATTACCCCGTTGTGACACCTGTCTCTCAAGATATAACGGCTTTGTTTGTCAGTTTAAGAGAGTTCGATCCCAACTCCTCAAGGACAGAGCAAGGTTCATACTGAGTGTTGTATCACATGTGTCACGCTCATGTGTTTATATACGTAGCAGTTGTTAGAACACCTGATAAACTGCTCTCAGGATGGCTTCCTTGTGACTGGATTTTGTCCGTTTCTTTTCCTGATTATTGTTAAAGGAACTTAAATTTTAGCCTATGTCCCAAGCAAATGTTTGACTTGGATTAGTCAGCGCATAGGTTCGAATCCTTCTCATACCTCCTACTGATTTTCTCATTAATTCATCACGTTAATGTGATTTCTTTGTGCAACGTATCTTTTGTATTGATAATCTTGAGTGAAGTGAGAGGCAGTGCTACTTGTTCTTGGGCTGTAAGAATATGTGCTACATTCTTGGCGAACTAACATGTAAGTCTGTGTTCAACAACTGGCCATCACTTGATCTAAAATAAAGATTCAGTTGCATTTCCAGTCAGAAACTGAGTAGATGTCTATTTTGACCCTCAGAAGACGATATGTTCATAGAAGAGGATGGTTGCTCCCTGCAAGTGATCACGACAGGAAACTGCCTTGGGTACATCCTGCAGTATCCGCCTGTCAGACAGTTCTTTGATAACACAGTGGAATCGAGAGTAAACCTCTTGGTACCAACAGAGGTGTGTTACGGGTCCTGAGCCACTAGTGTCCAGAACACTAGTGATGGTACAGACACTGATAGTACTCATTTGTACCCAGAACCTTCCGTCTCATGCTGGTAGATAATCTGACGTTTAGTACTAAGTAACTACATGCAAGAAACGTTTCATCATTTTGTATGGGTTCAGAATCACACACATTGTTCCGGCCAACTGTTTAAAGAGTGCAGAGAGAGGAGAGGCTGGTTGATCTGGGTGTCTAATGGCTTATTTAGGCTACAAGATCATCATAATGCAGATACTGTTCTTCCGTTCAGCAATTAAGTTTCTTTCATGGAAGTCGGAAGAGACTTTCGTAAGTAATCTGGTGGATCCTCCCTTCATAGTTGTGCTGTATCCTTCCCCCAAGGTGGGTGAGGAGCCCAAGACCAATTCTCCTGAAGGCTGGTTTAGGTGAGAAATCATGTTGCTTTTCGCAACAGAACCCCTCTATCTGTACCTTGATGTTGCCTCTTCCGCCCTTCTCCCAAAGTCAGCAAACTATCTCCAAGGGATGATAGTTTAAGGTCTCGGGAACCATCAAGGAATTCGCACTCAATACATTCAGAATTTTCTGCACAATTTATACTGTTATGTATAGAGGGACTGGTCGAGTACACGAAAAATTATGGAAGTTGAAACGTTCATGATCTTTGACGTAGTAGCTTATTTGATGAACGGATATCCATCTGAATTTTTGGAGAACTAATGGTTGTCAGATAACCAACTTTGTTTTTTTTTGGCACTCATTTTTAAGATATTTTCTCAATAAATGCGAAACATACCGAGACCCGACGGACTCGACACTCATGACAAGCTGTCTAATTTCCACCCAGCATGTAATACTGATGTTCGTGTCAGTAGGTGGACGCGGTGCAGTGACCGGAGGGACCCGGTTCAGAGCCTCGGTCACTGCAGCGAGTCCCTCCGGTCACTCTAATAGTCTCACCATACTTGCTCATTGGAATGGTTTGGTGTTGGATTTAAGGGTTATCAGTCGCGGCCAGGTTATCAAGTCCTCCACCATTGCTTACGACCAACAGGCGAGTATACTTAACCATGAAGATAGTTAAGGATCCCTTTAAACTCTCAGTGGGAGAGATCTGGGCTACACTTATCAGTGTATATAAACCCTGGTGATTGGACAGGTTTAAACAACTGTGCTTCGCAGTCACTATAACCCAGGGCTTCCCACCCTTTTCTGACTCCCGCTCTCCTGAGCACCTAAAACGGTTTAAGGAATCTTCCCAGCCTTCCTAGGCTATATAGGCAAAATAACTTTACGCTTTCTACTCATAGTTACCTTCCCTTCCCCCTTGGCCGAGAAGCGGGAAACATAAGGTTACAATGATGTCAGGAGAATCGAGTTTCAGTTTCGCGGTCTATTTAAATCTTGAAATTCAAATGCACCAAAAAAATGCAATAAAATGTATTATTTAAACTACAATTAAAAAATAATACTTGAACTGCAATAACTGATGAAAAATAACAATAATAAATGACAATACAACAACAAAACATGACAATAGATAAAATAAATTTCTGACAGAATTAATGACAAATTATACTGTGGCATCGAGCTTGGAGCTTCCAAAACATAAAATTAACTATTAAAATTTTAATATAAAATCATCACGGTTTGTGATATCCAGGGGATTTTTTTAACAATAAGTCACTTACAGCACAAAATCCACATTCAACTAAATATGAAATCGGGAATTGCAACAAAAAAAAATTTGATAATTATTTCTGCTTGAATATTTTGTCTATGTTTCATCGCAGAGATTCATTCCTATTTATATTTAAATAACGTTAATTGAGTCATCGTTTTGCAAGTCCGTTAATTCTTCTTGGTATTGCAAAGCCACCACACTTAAATCTATTAGTGCTGGCTGAATTATATAAAGTGGAAAACAAATATATTTCAAATCGGAAAATCTTTCATTCAAATCACAGACCATTTTGCTCAGGTGATCTGCACTAGCATTTACTGCAGCACAAGTAACTTCACCCTTATTTAGCCAACAAAACTGTTAATTTGTTGTAGATACTTTTGTTTTGGCATAATTGCAGAAATTCAATGAAGCCAAATATCTTAGCGATTGTATCAACAAGGGTTGATTCAATCTCCTATTCTCCTTGCACTTGTTTATTTAATATTAAATTTTTCAGAGATATGTGCTAAATATCTCACAAATGCTTTACCAGCAACTGTCTGTAGGAGTTTCATTTCAGGCTTTTCTTGTAAAATCTCACTAAGAATGAGTTCCAGGAATCTTATGAAACAATTTTCTTGTGAGAGCCATCTCACCTCAGTGGGTAGCAATAATCTTATGTTGTCACCAGTTTTATCCTCTTAAGATTGTTAAGATTGTTTTAAAAGACTCTCAGGTTTGGCATTAGTTTTGATGCTGTTAATACATTGGATAACTGAATTCAAAATCTCATTTAAAACAGTTAAAAGTTTTTTAGAAACTAAATTTTCTTTATGACTAACACCGTGCACAAAAATCAGTTCATGATTATCATCCTGCAACAATTTTAAACAACCACCTTTCTTGCCCATCATAACAGGAGCACTATCCGCAGCACATGATGTGATTTTATTCATTGGTAATCTAGCTTTATCTAAATATTGGTTTATAGTATATATCATTTGCAGTAGCAGTGTTTCCAAAGTTATACAAAACAACATCTCTACTGTAAATTCACCTTTATCAATATATCTTACATAGGCCATCAATACTGCCTCACTGTTTCTTACGGTTGAAATAAATTAAAAACTAGTAAAACTGAAAAACAGGAACAGAACAATGTAAACCAAAATTGATGTCTAATTAGACCAAATTGCAGTAAGTAATAACTAAAATTAAAAGTTCAAAATTTCAAAAAAAGTTCAGTAACAGAACTTAGTCATTTTGGGGCCAGGGTAAATGGCCGATTCTCTGATCACTATTGGGTCAAGAAATGCAAAAGAAAATCGAGCATATTGGTTAGAAAATAAAATATAAAAGAACAAAAATGTAATAAATAAAAGCGTTTTAATGCCTGCTAGCATAAAAAAACACATTAAACATTCATAAAAAATAAACAAACTTTCCGGGTTGGTTCTTCAGCAAAAACTGCCCTATTGACACTGCCTTCTTTTCAGAAGTAATAGGACAAGTTAAAAACAATGTTGCTAGCTCGAAAATATACTTTTAAGGTTAGAATTTAACTTTTCCAACTTAATGTCGCAAAGTACTAATGTAGGCAGGTGTACTAGTGCTGCTTATGTAGGCAGGTGTACTAATAATGCTAATGTAGGCACGTGTACTAGTGCTGCTTATGTAGGCAGGTGTACTAGTGCTGCTTATGTAGGCAGGTGTACTAGTGCTGCTTATGTAGGCAGGTGTACTAGTGCTGCTTATGTAGGCAGGTGTACTAGTGCTGCTTATGTAGGCAGGAGTACTAGTGCTGCTTATGTAGGCAGGAGTACTAGTGCTGCTTATGTAGGTATGAGTACTAGTGCTGCTTATGTAGGCAGGTGTACTAGTGCTGCTTATGTAGGCAGGTGTACTAGTGCTGCTTATGTAGGCAGGTGTACTAGTGCTGCTTATGTAGGCAGGTGTACTAGTGCTGCTTATGTAGGCAGGTGTACTAGTGCTGCTTATGTAGGTATGAGTACTAGTGCTGCTTATGTAGGCAGGTGTACTAGTGCTGCTTATGTAGGCAGGTGTACTAGTGCTGCTTATGTAGGCAGGTGTACTAGTGCTGCTTATGTAGGCAGGTGTACTAGTGCTGCTTATGTAGGCAGGTGTACTAGTGCTGCTTATGTAGGTATGAGTACTAGTGCTGCTTATGTAGGCAGGTGTACTAGTGCTGCTTATGTAGGCAGGTGTACTAGTGCTGCTTATGTAGGCAGGTGTACTAGTGCTGCTTATGTAGGCAGATGTACTAGTGCTGCTTATGTAGGCAGGAGTACTAGTGCTGCTTATGTAGGCAGGTGTACTAGTGCTGCTTATGTAGGCAGGTGTACTAGTGCTGCTTATGTAGGCAGGTGTACTAGTGCTGCTTATGTAGGCAGGTGTACTAGTGCTGCTTATGTAGGTATGAGTACTAGTGCTGCTTATGTAGGCAGGTGTACTAGTGCTGCTTATGTAGGCAGGTGTACTAGTGCTGCTTATGTAGGCAGGTGTACTAGTGCTGCTTATGTAGGCAGGTGTACTAGTGCTGCTTATGTAGGCAGGAGTACTAGTGCTGCTTATGTAGGAATGAGTACTAGTGCTGCTTATGTAGGCAGGTGTACTAGTGCTGCTTATGTAGGCAGGAGTACTAGTGCTGCTTATGTAGGCAGGAGTACTAGTGCTGCTTATGTAGGCAGGAGTACTAGTGCTGCTTATGTAGGTATGAGTACTAGTGCTGCTTATGTAGGCAGGAGTACTAGTGCTGCTTATGTAGGCAGGTGTACTAGTGCTGCTTATGTAGGCAGGTGTACTAGTGCTGCTTATGTAGGTATGAGTACTAGTGCTGCTTATGTAGGCAGATGTACTAGTGCTGTTAATATAGCTATTAGGAGTGCTAATATTCGCCCTGAATTGCTAATTATTGTTAATTAATTAGCAGGTAGAATGCTCAGCTCAGTTGCACATTCTCGCAGCACCCAAGGTGAAACTCCATCTGGTCCAACTGTTTTATTTCTTTCCAGCCGCTTGTGTAATTTTTCCACTTCGTCTTGAGAGACCTCTATGTATTCTATGGTGTGCTATGGTGTTGGCATTGGGTCCGGCTCTCTCAAATCTTCATTTTGTTCAAACACTTTGGAATTGTTCATTTAGTGTTTCACACATTTCTTGTTCATTCTCAGTGAACCTGTTGACCGTTCTCAATCTCTGGATTTTATCTTTTACAAGCAGCTTGCTTTTAATGAATTTATAGAAAAAGCCTGGATCTGTTTTACATCTGTCTGCTATACCTTTCTCAAAGTTCCTTACTGCTCTGTATTTGTTTCTTGCCTGCTTGTAGTACTGGTATGTTTGAGGGTTTGGCCTTTTCCTATATTGTACCAATTTTCTTATCTTTTCCTCTCTGGCCCCTCTCACAATTAATGTGGAACCAATCCTGTTTTCTGGTTCAGCATATCTGCTTTGGTATTTGTCTCTAAGTGTTTTTGTCTATATGGGTCACTCTGGGTCTGTGTCTATCTGTCTGTGAGGCAGACGTCTACTCTTTGATAACAGCTAAATGCAAATACGTAAAACTATCATACTTTATATTGTTTACATCAAAGGTTAATAAACTCTTATGCTCAATAGTAGAACCATCTCCTTTTATCACTAATCTACATATATTCATTTATATCTTCTGCTCTATATTCGTTTCGATAGCAGTATGAATTATATAAACCAGTGTATGGTGTTTTGGCCAATGAGACTCATCGTTACAAAGCGCCAATTCATTCATAATCTAACCCAATACATTAACAAACGCGGCGTTGTCATTTAGCACGTTCCACGGGAGCTTCCTTGAGATTATCTTGAGATGATTTCGGGGCTTTAGTGTCCCCGCGGCCCAGTCTTCGACCAGGCCTCCACCCCCAGGAAGCAGCCCGTGACAGCTGACTAACACCCAGGTAACTATTTACTGCTAGGTAACAGGGGCATAGGGTGAAAGAAACTCTGCCCAATGTTTCTCGCCGGCGCCTGGGATCGAACCCAGGACCACAGGATCACAAGCCCCGCGTGCTGTCCGCTCGGCCGACCGGCTCCATGGGTTCAACCTTGACGACGAGGAGACGTCTGGACACCTCCATCGCCTGGAAGCTTCCGGATGACGTTTTGTTTTCGCAATTTGGATTTGATACTGCGGTTTGGAATTCCAAATACCACGGTCCGGTTTTACGATGCCTGGCGCACATATTGCCTTGGGTCATGAGATTCTTGGTAGATTTTTTTTACGTGTTCTGGCTGTTTCTCCTAGCGGGGTGACGGTTTCTGGCGCCGGCTTGGCCGAGAGGTGCCGGGAGTTGGTGGGTTTTGTTGGGCTCCTGGTGTGCCCTCAGTCGTGGTAGGCGGTTGGCTTCTGTACTGCCGAGGAGCACTGGAGGACTTTTGCGTTTTAGCTGGGGGCCGAATTTTGGTCTTGTTGCCCCAGTGTTCTCTGTGTGGGTGGAACCGGTGCTTGTCACCCTGAGGGACTCCTTGGGCTCCCCCAATCATCTTCCTGTCTGCGTTTCTCTGCCGCGAGGCATATTAGTTTCCAGTGAATAGCGTCACTCGTTTCACAATTAAGCATAGCGTTTCCCCCCTTTCCGGGCTTCGCGATTAACCCTACACGGGTACGCTGGGGCACATCCGATCCCACAATCGTCGTCGCCCCTAAATCAATAACAACAACACGTTCCACGGATTTGATGGGTAAAGGAATACTTTTCCTCGACTATACACGTAGGAATAATGACACATAACAAAACACACAGCTAAAACAAAGACAAGTATAAATAAATGACTGGGACTTGTTACAAACAAAATGAAATACGAGGTAATATTACCAGACTCATGAATCTAACCAACTTCCTAGGCAGGTCTTCTTATGGATCCAGACTTACGAATCTTCACCAGACGAGCGCACAACACCGAGTGAAGTCTGGAGGTAACACCGCCCCCAAATTGACCTCAACCCCCTTCCAGTCGACGGGTGGCGTGACTCGTAACTACTGTGCAGGTAATTACAGGGTGTTCGAAAATTGAGATATGGAGAGGAGGGAATTATCACGGGAAAGTGCCAAGCGATTACAACTACATGTCACTTGAAAGTGGTCTGGATAAAGATTTGGGATGGAACGGTGGGAGGGAATGGCGCCCAATCACTTGGACGAAAGGGGATTAAACGCCGACCTGCAGGAAGTGAGATCTTCGCTCTACCGTCCAGCCCAAGTTGTTGGCCAATTGAGGAACAGAGTAAAAGTCACACAACAATAATCATATAATGTAACATATATAATGGACAATATATACAGAGTAAGGGTATTAAGCTGAGTTGATTTAGAATTGTAGGAAGACTGCAATGAGGAAGCCAAAACCTGTGCAAAGAGGGTTTGATGTGATACGTGTTTGTACAATGGTTTGAAGAATATTTGGGCCAAGGTCTAGTAGCCCTGAGAGACAGTCCTTGATTCTGTCTTGGTGTGGCCGTCACTCACACACTCCTCTCTGCCACACGTAGGAGAAGTCTGTCAACGACTTCAAATTTTCGATTAAATTATGAAAGAGAAATGAAGATTTTAATTATGATATTTAGTGAGTTTGTCGAGATCACAGAGAAACTCGGATCAAAGTATTTACAATCAGATGAGAAGCAGTTGGGTGAAGGTGGGGTGGTGGTAATAGTGGCGCTGCTGGTGATGACGGTGATGCGGTAGTGGTGTTGGCAATATACGTGGTGATGATGGAGTGAGGTAGTGGTGGTGGTAAAGAGTAGGTGCTTACCTAACAATGACCGACTACACACAGTGAAGTTTTTAATCATTATGTCCAATAACGTGTTGCTGTTGCTTTTGGAATTATTACCAGAACTTTCATAGTTCTGACAATAATTCCCACGCAAATTTCGACAATATTTTATTTAGTTTATTCACTAGGTGTGTACTACATAGCCTCCCGAGCTTGGTGCCTTCCTTTGATAATTACTTACTTCTTCATTAGGTGTGGATACCTAACCGGTGCTGCAGACTATAGTACTGGTCCAACATACGCTACATAGTAGTCTTTAAATATACCTTATTTAGGTTTCAGTTTATGTGTGCCTCTAGTGTCAGTGTTGGAATTGTAACCACTCCAAAAGCTTTCTCTTTTTCCTGTGGTTGATGTCCACTTAAGGATTCAGATTAGTTCTGGTTTGATTCCATTCATGTTTTTATTTTACCTTACACTTGTTGTAGTTAAACTCTAACAGCCATTTGCTTGCCCACACCCATAACTGTGTGCAAACCTTCTAGATTTATACATTCTACATCATCTTTGTGCCATCTGTAGAAATTGACATATTGGGTAATGATGGTTGTGAAGATGGACGTGATAGTATAGGTGTTTGTGGTGGTGGTAGTTGTGGTTCTAGTGGTGGTGATGGGAATGATAGTATTAGGTTTTGGTGATGGTGATGAGGATGATGATGTGGTGGTGATGATGGTGTGGTTCAGGTGGTGATGTATGATAATGTAGGTGGGGGTGGTGGTGGTGCTTGCAGAGGTGATGGTGGTAGTAATGATGGTGATAGTGACCGTGAAGAAGGTTTTGGTGACGATGATGGAGGTGAGAGTGATGTTGGTGATGTTGATGGAGGTGAAAGTGATGATAGTGATGATGATGTGGGTGATAGTGTAGCTAGTGGTGATGATGGTGTGCCGCATGATAGTGTAATTGGGGTGGTGATGATGGTGTGGGTGATAGTGTAGCTGATGGTGTGGATGATAGTGTAGGTGGTGTTAGCGATGAGGGTGAAGGGGAGAGTGGTGGTGGAGGTAAGAGTGCCGGTGGTGGTGATGATAGTGGATGTGAGAGTGCTGATAATAATTGTGTTCATAATGGTGGAGGTGCGAGTAATGTTGGTGGTGGTGTTGGTGATGACTGTGGAGGTGATAAGGGTGGTGGTGGTGGTGATAAAGGTGGAGGTGCAAGTGTTGGTGGTGATGATGGTGATGGAGGTGAAAGTGTTGGTGGTGATGATGATTGTTGAGTTGAAAGTGTTGGCAGTGATGATGATGATGATGGAGGTGAAATTGATGATGATGATGATAGTGATGGATGTGAAAGTGCTGGTGGTGATGATGGTGATGGAGGTGAAAGTGGTGGTGGTGATTATGGTTGGTGTAACAGTGGAGGTGGTGATGATGAAAGTTTTGGTGGTGGTGATATTGATGGTGTCATTAGTGAAAAATGGGGCTACTCGGTGCAATTTTCATTTTATCGACGGCGTCCCCCAACCTCGGCCGTTTATATTTACCTCAAGGGCGGGTCGCCACCCGCCCCAGCCATGTGTAGGGATCTTGGCCAAGGCACAATATTGTAGCCCCGCTAAAATATTCCCGGAATCTCGACGGCACCCCGTAGGCCCCGCCATGTTTTCCCACCCAACCAAGTGGCACCCCATAGTGCCTGTACGTTG
Source organism: Procambarus clarkii (assembly GCF_040958095.1). NCBI lineage: Eukaryota > Metazoa > Arthropoda > Malacostraca > Decapoda > Cambaridae > Procambarus > Procambarus clarkii. The sequence continues at coordinate 12,797,008 of NC_091160.1, read as the reverse complement.
TACAGGTTCTGTTCTGTAATGGTTCTTTACAGTGCAGAACCTGTACTGTACAGGTTAGGATCAGGTCAGTTAGGTTTATATCCAAATCAACACTTTCCTATGAAGATGTCGTATTGAAGGTTAGGTCACATGTGGTTGAGTTGTTTTATTTGAGAAAAATGCCCACTAACAATTTTAAGAATATACTCCCATAAACCACCTGAAACCCAGGGTGGAATGGATGTTGAACATTGGAAGATGTTAACAGTTCTCGGAGTTAAATTCAGCCTTGGGTGTAATCTCTTTAATTATATTTAGTTGAATTTGGCTTTGATTTGTCATAATTAGTATAACATTTACTGGATTTGATTTAAATTTAATTAAATTTAGATGTGATGAGAAAAATGTTTTTAAATTTAGCTTTAGTTGTGTTAGGTTAAGCTATGTCAGGTTAGGTTAGGTTGGAATGATTCAAAAAACCACATTTGGATGTTGGAAACAGCTAGACGAACACATCACCAACAGTGTGAAATGGTCTTGAGAATGAGTAGGTTATATGAAGTCTGATTGCTGGAAATGCTGACAGAAACAACACTAGGTGTGTTAAATGATATTAAGAATGGGGTATGTTAGCCAGAGCTGGCTGTTGGAAATAAAGATAAGTTAATTAAGATGTGAAAGGTTAAACTTGGAAAATATTGGTAAAATTTGGCTTTGGTTGTGTTATAAATAGGGTAAATTTGGATAAATCTGGAAGGATTTAAAGTAGATACCATATGTTTGTTAAATATAAGCAAAATTTACCTTTGGTTATGTAAGATTCGGGTAAGTTGGGTTGGGTTAAATTAACTTTAGATATTATTGGTTTTTATTTTGTTATTTTTTCGCAATAAATAACTAAAGCTTGGTAATGGGTTGGGATGAATAGTTACGATTTTTATGTATGAAAAAGTGCAAGTAACATAAATACCTATAGGATAAAGTGTATCACGTTTCATCTATATAGTGAAATATTGTGATGTAGGCTGACACATTTGAACTTGCTTGTTTGGGAAAAAACTGTAAATTGTCCAATTTTGGATATATTTAGAGCTTGTAATGGTTGGACAGAGGTTAGGTAGGGTTGTATATGAGAAAATTCCGGGTAGATAGGACTCGATAGCCTGGGAAGGCAGCACATCTAGGGGAAGGAAACCCCTGATATTAAATCTCCGCTGCCTTGCGGCCATATCCCTCTTTTGGGAAAGGCTTCAGGAGTCAACCTCGAGGAAAAATCCGGGGTGGAGCCCCTAAGGCAGTTCGTTCTTGAATTTGACCTCGTTCTGGCCGCTCCTGCGACGGTGCTGGAACCATATGTATTGGCATTTGTCTCTCCCATTGGATAATTTCAGCAACATGAAGTGAGGGGACCTGCTGCATTGGTAACAGCTTCTCCTCCATATCTACCAACCCAGGCTTTGCGCCCTGGAATCCAGAGTCCAGAACCCAACTCCATAGTCTCCCGAGACTGAAAGATGCAGTGTGGGAACTGACCCGTGAGATTTATATTTATTTTATTTATATAATTTATATTTACGTTAATTTACATATTTAAATAGCAATTTGTATGATGTTTAGCGGACTGAATTTCTGCAATATTCTCAAAAATCGACTTCTTACACATTAAAGGGGGATATATTAAATGTATATATATGCAGCCAAAATAGCCAATATTGGAAGATAGCAATAAAACTACAGTATTAAACTACATATATTAGTAAATACATTATGAGGCCATATCTTATTGTACAGCAGGCTTAGTTCACCATGTATGAACATGAATAATGACACCAAATAATCCTCGTGCGAAGCAAACATCACCGCCTGTGTACTGGAGTACCAAGCAACTACTGCTTTCTCTTCTATTATTCCTGTCAAAGGGCACTAGCTGTAAAGCTGGAATCATAATATATGACAGCAATATCAAATGAAACATTTGTTATATTATTATAAAAGGACAAAGGATTAATTACCTGTATTGAGTCGTTGCCTCATGTCCTAACCGGTATTAATCCTATCTACCTAACACCTTTACCTTTATCGAGCCCTGTTGTTTATGCATAAACAACAGGGCTCCATAAAGTAACATATAATCTCCTCTCACAACCAGACCATCACCAGAGAAACCTTAACAAACATCACAGAAATCCTCGATAGATACAGCGATAGCAGGAGGCTCGACATCTGCGAGGCACTACACATCAAAAAGTCAACACCAGCAATCAACAGCCAATTAATGCACAACTATATTCTATCCACTTCAAGACTCCAAACCAATATAGAAGCATCAAGAGGGACCAATAGGCCCTCTGCAGTTACTTCCATCCTTCTGTTCTCATATCCAATTAATATTCATAGTTTTGTGTTTTGTCTTGTGTTTGTCACAAGTTTGTTCATTTCACCCAAAACTGTTGTACCATATCACCTCACCCAAATGCGAGTATAAGTATGACAGATTAGCGTGTTTACAGGTTACAGTTGTGTGTGTGTAAAATAAATCTTTGAAAATGTAATAAGTTATTACGAAATGCGTTCAAGCTTCGCGTCAGACTAGAAATAAAAATTATTTTTGGAGAATTGATTTTTAAATTACCATCGACAGTGAAAAGAAACATAAGAAATATTGAGAAAATTCGCATTAGAATTATTAATCATACCTTTTCGGTCATATTTAACAACATATGTTTACAAGAACATATGTTATATATATATATATATATATATATATATATATATACATATATATATATATATATATATATATATATATATATATATATATATATATATATATATATATATACATATATATATATATATATATATATATATATATATATATATATATATATATATATATATATATATATATATATATTGTGACGATAATCTCCTTCAAGAGATTGAGCCTGCTCTTCCCTCCACAATTACGTCGTTGATATTATATAAAACTACTATGGAAGAAATGTCCAACAACGACAACAACACCAGCAAGGTTTGCCAGAGCGCAAAACGTTGCAGCCAGAGACACCTGTTCAGACTCAAACCGCCAAACTACCTGTTGATCGCAACCGGCTCTGCTGATTGGTCGCCGGTCTGGCTGCACCTGCACTCGCCCCCCCATACTACTTGATGTCTGGGGTCGCCACGACCTCAGACCTCAGAATATTCAGTGCTTTCGTGGTTATCACTCCTCCCGGCTAGACGTTAGCGTGTACTGAGAGAGGTGGTAGCTTAAAGCCAATATTCCAGCACCTTCCCTTTATTTTGTGTTGCACTTCTTGTTATTTTATCTTAACGTAACTTTTCATTGTGTCATTTAATTATTCTTATTCTTTTGATTGATTGATTTTATTATAAGAATTTGTTTGTCCATTTTTTCATGTTTTGATTTATTTAACGTAATTAAAATTTCATTGTTAAAGTTTACTTGTGTTTTGTTTGTCTTCTCCTTACCTTACCACAGACGAAGTTCCAGTTTTTCTATTTTTTTTATAACTATGTGACGAGGCCATACCCCTAGCCTTAAACAGCCGAACACCAACGCGTTGCCGTCACAAGTTATATGGGGGCCTGTCCTAGGAGCTTCACTCAGGTACTGGTGCCAAGTGGTAATTTATGGTAAGCGTATTTAACTTTGTTAACGTAGCTTTACTATTTTTCATATTCAATTTCATTTTTTATAAGGTGCGGTGTATTGTGCATTACGAGAGTAACATATGGTGAAGGTGAGACAACTTTGGATTACGTGGTGACTGTAGGCCTCAGTCATACTCTTAATTGGTCATCTCTCCCTCCTTGTTATTACTCGTGTTTACCATCTATGTCCCTTGAATATTTCTCATTTTGACAGATCATCATATTGGTACCCTGGTACTGTGGTCTGCCCCGGGTCAAGAGTACCCAATCTTCTGCAATCTGACTGTAGGAGGACAAAGAGGGCCATAGTTCCTCTAGCTCGAACTTTAGTTGCTGAATTGGGACCTCAGCAGCAGTTCTCGTCACCAGTTGACACCTCGCACCCCTACACGTCAGTCAGAGATGATGATACATACAACGGTAGGGAATTAGCTTACCTTTTCAGAGCACAAAAGTTCGCTAATTCTGTAAGTATCATATTAAATTCAGTAGGAAAAACTTGCTTTATGTCCTATAGAGACGTGGCAAGGTATGCCTACATCCTTGGACTACCAATTTTACTTTTGAGACAATTTACTGTTTCATTTGTTTTCGAAACTCTGTTTCATTTGTTAGTAGGATTTTCTTGCCCTTATCCTCTTACATGAGTACCGGGTACAAGATTTCCTGCGCCCTTGATTTAATTTAATCATTTAACATCTTTTACTTAACTTTAATTGTTAAAGATCTCACAGGATAGGTACCAGTTGCCACGTTGTCCTGTTTCTGACATTCACTATTGAATATTCGTGTACCTTTATTTGCTAATTTCACCATGTTTCGTCTCCAAACTTTCCGTGCAAATCCAGCAGGTGAAATAGGGACTTTAAGTCGTGCCAAGAGGACTGAATTACAAACTCTTGCACATGAGTATCAACTAGAAGTTCCCTACCAAGCCAACAAAAATGACCTACACAACCTGTTGCTGGATTACTATTTAGAGCAAGGTAAGATAGACTCTGAAACTCATGAAACCTACTATATTGCAGATAAATCTGATTTGGCAACGCTGAAACTCAAACTAGAGCTGGCCAAGATTGAGCGTGAGCAGCAAAGAGAAGCAGCTGCCATAAGAAGGGAAGAACAAGAACGCGAAGCTGCCTTGAAGAGAGACGAACAAGAACGCGAGGCTGCTTTGAAGAGAGACGAACAAGAACGAGAAATCACCCTCAGAGAACGCGGAGCCGCCTTGAGGAGAGAAGAACACGAACGTGGACTCGCCCTCCACGAACGTGAGGTCGCCTTGCTCCATGAACGTGAACGAGTACAGCTTGAAACACTCCAGGAGCGGGAACGCTTACAGCTCGAAACCAAACAACGCGAGTTAGAGATGCAACGCGAACATGACAAGCAACAAGCGACTCTGGCTCTAGAGTGTCGTCAACGCGAAATCGCCTTGGAAACTTCACACTTCACTCAACGCCAGCAAGCTACTGCCAATCTTCCCGTCAGTTTTAATATATCACATGCAAGTAAGTTAATGCCATCCTTTGTAGAAGCAGAAGTTGATGTGTTTTTCACCACCTTTCAAACCCTTGCTAATCAACTCAGTTGGCCTGTCGACCAATGGGCCACACTTCTCAGAGTCCATCTTACAGGTAGAGCTGCAGTCACACTCAGTACTTTGGCGTCTGAGAATGACTACTACACTCTGAAACAAGCAGTGTTGGACGCCTACCTCCTCTCTACTGAAAGTTATAGAAGGAAATTCCGTGACCACCTGAAGGCAAGTACCACTACCTTCCTCGAGTTTGCTAACACGAAACGGAGGTATTTCATGAAATGGCTGGAAGCAGCACATGTCTCTACTTTTACAGAACTCGTCAACCTGATGCTTGTTGAAGAATTCTTGAGACGTGTGCCTCCTCCTGTCCGCCTCTACTTAGCAGATAAAGAAGAAACCGACTACCTGAAGTGTGCTAAGTCGGCTGACACTTACAGCCTCATCCACCGGCTGACACCCGAACCATCCTCCAGTAAGAAGTCGTGGTACAGTTACGAGAAGGTGAGCCCCGATCAAGCTGGTTCACAACTGTACTGCAAGTATTGTAGACTCTATGGACATACCATAGACAAGTGTGGTAAGTCTCAATACAAGGGAACCACTGACCAACAAAGACCCAAACCAACTCCTCCTAAGTCCGGTAAGCCTGTGATGAATGTTGGTGTTGATGTTAATGATCTTTCTCTTTTCAGTAACCACCTGTATACTGGAACTGTCTCTGCCAACGGTTCAAATCCGGAGGGACGTTTCAAATTGAAGATCTTGAGGGACACAGCAGCTCTACAATCGATCATCTTGAAGTCGGCTGTGCCCAACATCGTCTACACCGGAGAAACAGTCTTCATCACTGACCTCACTGCTACCACTCCATACCCTCTCGCCAGAGTCCACCTGGATTGTCCCTACGTGAACGGGGAAGTCCAAGTCGCCGTCAGGGAAAAGCCTTTTCCCATGCCTGGAGTGCAACTTCTCCTAGGCAACGACTTGGCAGAAGACCTACAACCAACCAACCTGATCGTCATGGACAAACCCCAGGTGTGTAACTCTGTGCCAAGTAACCCTATTCTAGAGTATGTTCCAGCAGAGGTTCAAGAGAGTGATGAAGTTTCTCCTCCGGTTCTCGTGACCACCCGTGCACAAGCCGCACGTCCACAGCCAGCTGACTCTACTGCTACCGCTGTCCCTCAAGACCCTCAGAAACTACCCCCGCATCTGACCAAGTTGGAGTTCCGTAAGTTGCAGAGGGAAGATCTTACTTTAACACCATTGTTTTTCCAGGCTGAGACTCAACCCGACAGTATTCCTGGGTTCTTCCTAGAGAACGACTTGCTCTACCGCAGATATAGACCCAGTAAACTGAAGGAGGAGGACGATTGGGCCAACATCGAACAACTTGTGATTCCCACCAGCCTGCGGCCCACTATTCTACACCTGGCCCACGGAGCATTCTCCCACTACGGCTTCAACAAGACTTACCATGGGATTCGTCAAGACTACTACTGGCCAGGTATGGTAAATAACGTCAAACAGTACGTAAAACAGTGTCATACATGTCAGATGGCAGGCAAACCGAACGTCTCCATTCCCAGAGCACCACTGATTCCCATACAGGTGCCTGCGGAACCTTTCCACAGACTCATAATAGACTGTGTTGGTCCTTTACCTCGGACCAGTTCAGGTAACGCCTACATCCTAACCATCCTGTGTCCTACCACCAGATTTCCCATAGCAGTTCCAGTGAAGAACATCACGGCTGCTACGGTTATCAAACATCTATTGAAGATCTTCACTCAATACGGATTTCCCAGGGAGATTCAAAGTGACTGTGGTACCAACTTCACCAGTGATCTCTTCAAAAGGACACTGGAGGAGTTCAACATCAAACAGGTATTGTCCAGCCCCTATCATCCTGCTTCACAGGGTTCTCTTGAACGTAGTCATCAGACCATCAAAGCACTCTTGAAAAAGTTTTGTAGTGAAACCTCGAAGGATTGGGATAAGCAGATTGACCTTATAATGTGTATTTTCAGAAGTCTCCCCAATGAGTCCCTAGGAGTATCTCCTTATGAGATGCTCTACGGCCGTAAGTGCCGTACTCCCCTTAAGGCTTTCAAAGACTCTCTCAGAGATGCCACCTTCAGTGAGCATCAGAATGTGCCCCAGTTTCTTCAAAACCTTCAACACATTCTAGAGAGAGTCCACCGCTTTGTCCATGATAATCTATTGAAAGCCCAGGTGAGAATGAAGACTCATTACGACCAGACCAGCAAAGTAAGAAAATTCAAGCCGGGAGACTTCGTCCTTGCCTATTTCCCAATCCCAGGTTCACCTTTACAAAACAGATTTTCAGGACCCTACCGCGTCAAAGAGTGCAGGAATAATAACAACTACGTAATAGAGACTCCAGATAGGCGGCGGAAGACCCAGCTGTGCCACGTCAACCTCCTGAAGCAATATAATGGTACTCCTCCCACTGTCCTGACTAACTATTCCACCTTCACAGAACCCTACATCCACAGTGAGACCATCCCAGCTTCTCCTCCCGAAAGCACTGACAAGGAGTCAGCGCTTTCTAATTCCAAAATCCTTAATGATCTTCCCAAATGCTTTCAGGATAATAATCGTGCTCCTTTGCCATATTCTAATTCCACTCTCACCTCGTCAGATAAGCCCTTCATCCTCCATGTCGACGCCAGGGGTACCGACGTTGGTGGTGTCGTGATGCAGCAACGAGGCGAGAAGAATACACCTGTCAGCGACTACTGCTACAAGGAACGACGGAACAATTGGCAAGGAGCTACTCTTCCTCATCCTGAAGCTTCAGCACTTCACTCCACACCTGAAAAGTGCTCGGTCCACCATCAATACGGACCACACCACCCTACACCTCCTGCAGCACGCCCACTTCTCATCTCAACGTCTTCTACTATGGGCTTGCTACCTGCAGAAATTCAACCTGGAGACACGCTATACCAAGAGTCTGACAACATCTTAGCCCATGATGTCTCCAGAGTTTATGAAGTAGAAGCGACTCCATCCATTACTCCACCACATAACGACGTACTTCTTCCAGAACCGCAGGCTTCGGGGGAGAGTTGTGACGATAATCTCCTTCAAGAGATTGAGCCTGCTCTTCCCTCCACAATTACGTCGTTGATATTATATAAAACTACTATGGAAGAAATGTCCAACAACGACAACAACACCAGCAAGGTTTGCCAGAGCGCAAAACGTTGCAGCCAGAGACACCTGTTCAGACTCAAACCGCCAAACTACCTGTTGATCGCTACCGGCTCCGCTGATTGGTCGCCGGTCTGGCTGCACCTGCACTCGCCCCCCCATACTACTTGATGTCTGGGGTCGCCACGACCTCAGACCTCAGAATATTCAGTGCTTTCGTGGTTATCACTCCTCCCGGCTAGACGTTAGCGTGTACTGAGAGAGGTGGTAGCTTAAAGCCAATATTCCAGCACCTTCCCTTTATTTTGTGTTGCACTTCTTGTTATTTTATCTTAACGTAACTTTTCATTGTGTCATTTAATTATTCTTATTCTTTTGATTGATTGATTTTATTATAAGAATTTGTTTGTCCATTTTTTCATGTTTTGATTTATTTAACGTAATTAAAATTTCATTGTTAAAGTTTACTTGTGTTTTGTGTGTCTTCTCCTTACCTTACCACAGACGAAGTTCCAGTTTTTCTATTTTTTTTTTATAACTATGTGACGAGGCCATACCCCTAGCCTTAAACAGCCGAACACCAACGCGTTGCCGTCACAATATATATACATATATATATATATATATATATATATATATATATATATATATATATATATATATATATATATATATATATATATATATATATATATATATATGTATATATATGTATATATATATATATATATATATTTATATATATATATATATATATATATATATATATATATATATATATATATATATATATATATATATATACTGTATATATATATATATGTAACTGAAAACTCACACCCCAGAAGTGAGTCGAACCCATACTGCCAGGAGCAACGCAACTGGTATGTACAGGGAAGCCTTAATCCGCTTGACCATCACAACCGGACAATAAGGAAGTGATAGCCGAAGCTATTTGAACCACTTCCCCGCCGGCACTCGGATGGTAATCTTGGGCATAGCATTTTATCAAATCACCCTCATTCTTTGGGGCACACGTGAGGAACACAAATGCGAACAAGCCTGAATGGTCCCCAGGACTATATGCAACTGAAAACTCACACCCCAGAAGTGACTTGAACCCATACTGCCAGGAGCAACGCAACTGGTATGTACAGGGACGCCTTAATCCGCTTGACCATCACGACCGGACAATAAGGAAGTGATAGCCGAAGCTATTTGAACCACTTCCCCGCCGGCACTCGGATGGTAATCTTGGGCATAGCATGGGTTCGAGTCACTTCTGGGGTGTGAGTTTTCAGTTGCATATAGTCCTGGGGACCATTCAGGCTCGTTCGCATATATATATATATATATATATATATATATATATATATATATATATATATATATATATATATATATATAAGCCTATACTTGCATAAACCACAAGTGAAGATAAACAATCTTTGGACAACACCCACCAGTGGGACTCGAACCCAGAAAGCACAACTACCTTCCAGTAGCTGGCATAACTAGTATGCTTTAACCCACTACGCCATCAGACCTTACAAAAGAAGTAGATAGTTCGAGATATATATCTCAAACATCTCTACCTCCCGAAGGCACCAGATGAGTGAGGGGTCAATCTGCAATTTTCGTCAAGCCACTGTCAATGTGAGAGAACTCGTGTCCAGCTTATAAGCCTATACTTGCATAAACCACAAGTGAAGATAAACAATCTTTGGACAACACCCACCAGTGGGACTCGAACCCAGAAAGCACAACTACCTTCCAGTAGCTGGCATAACTAGTATGCTTTAACCCACTACGCCATCAGACCTTACAAAAGAAGTAGATAGTTCGAGATATATATCTCAAACATCTCTACCTCCCGAAGGCACCAGATGAGTGAGGGGTCAATCTGCAATTTTCGTCAAGCCACTGTCAATGTGAGAGAACTCGTGTCCAGCTTATAAGCCTATACTTGCATAAACCACAAGTGAAGATAAACAATCTTTGGACAACACCCACCAGTGGGACTCGAACCCAGAAAGCACAACTACCTTCCAGTAGCTGGCATAACTAGTATGCTTTAACCCACTACGCCATCAGACCTTACAAAAGAAGTAGATAGTTCGAGATATATATCTCAAACATCTCTACCTCCCGAAGGCACCAGATGAGTGAGGGGTCAATCTGCAATTTTCGTCAAGCCACTGTCAATGTGAGAGAACTCGTGTCCAGCTTATAAGCCTATACTTGCATAAACCACAAGTGAAGATAAACAATCTTTGGACAACACCCACCAGTGGGACTCGAACCCAGAAAGCACAACTACCTTCCAGTAGCTGGCATAACTAGTATGCTTTAACCCACTACGCCATCAGACCTTACAAAAGAAGTAGATAGTTCGAGATATATATCTCAAACATCTCTACCTCCCGAAGGCACCAGATGAGTGAGGGGTCAATCTGCAATTTTCGTCAAGCCACTGTCAATGTGAGAGAACTCGTGTCCAGCTTATAAGCCTATACTTGCATAAACCACAAGTGAAGATAAACAATCTTTGGACAACACCCACCAGTGGGACTCGAACCCAGAAAGCACAACTACCTTCCAGTAGCTGGCATAACTAGTATGCTTTAACCCACTACGCCATCAGACCTTACAAAAGAAGTAGATAGTTCGAGATATATATCTCAAACATCTCTACCTCCCGAAGGCACCAGATGAGTGAGGGGTCAATCTGCAATTTTCGTCAAGCCACTGTCAATGTGAGAGAACTCGTGTCCAGCTTATAAGCCTATACTTGCATAAACCACAAGTGAAGATAAACAATCTTTGGACAACACCCACCAGTGGGACTCGAACCCAGAAAGCACAACTACCTTCCAGTAGCTGGCATAACTAGTATGCTTTAACCCACTACGCCATCAGACCTTACAAAAGAAGTAGATAGTTCGAGATATATATCTCAAACATCTCTACCTCCCGAAGGCACCAGATGAGTGAGGGGTCAATCTGCAATTTTCGTCAAGCCACTGTCAATGTGAGAGAACTCGTGTCCAGCTTATAAGCCTATACTTGCATAAACCACAAGTGAAGATAAACATTCTTTGGACAACACCCACCAGTGGGACTCGAACCCAGAAAGCACAACTACCTTCCAGTAGCTGGCATAACTAGTATGCTTTAACCCACTACGCCATCAGACCTTACAAAAGAAGTAGATAGTTCGAGATATATATCTCAAACATCTCTACCTCCCGAAGGCACCAGATGAGTGAGGGGTCAATCTGCAATTTTCGTCAAGCCACTGTCAATGTGAGAGAACTCGTGTCCAGCTTATAAGCCTATACTTGCATAAACCACAAGTGAAGATAAACAATCTTTGGACAACACCAAAGTCCCACTAGTGGGTGTTGTCCAAAGATTGTTTATCTTCACTTGTGGTTTATGCAAGTATAGGCTTATAAGCTGGACACGAGTTCTCTCACATTGACAGTGGCTTGACGAAAATTGCAGATTGACCCCTCACTCATCTGGTGCCTTCGGGAGGTAGAGATGTTTGAGATATATATCTCGAACTATCTACTTCTTTTGTAAGGTCTGATGGCGTAGTGGGTTAAAGCATACTAGTTATGCCAGCTACTGGAAGGTAGTTGTGCTTTCTGGGTTCGAGTCCCACTGGTGGGTGTTGTCCAAAGATTGTTTATCTTCACTTGTGGTTTATGCAAGTATAGGCTTATAAGCTGGACACGAGTTCTCTCACATTGACAGTGGCTTGACGAAAATTGCAGATTGACCCCTCACTCATCTGGTGCCTTCGGGAGGTAGAGATGTTTGAGATATATATCTCGAACTATCTACTTCTTTTGTAAGGTCTGATGGCGTAGTGGGTTAAAGCATACTAGTTATGCCAGCTACTGGAAGGTAGTTGTGCTTTCTGGGTTCGAGTCCCACTGGTGGGTGTTGTCCAAAGATTGTTTATCTTCACTTGTGGTTTATGCAAGTATAGGCTTATAAGCTGGACACGAGTTCTCTCACATTGACAGTGGCTTGACGAAAATTGCAGATTGACCCCTCACTCATCTGGTGCCTTCGGGAGGTAGAGATGTTTGAGATATATATCTCGAACTATCTACTTCTTTTGTAAGGTCTGATGGCGTAGTGGGTTAAAGCATACTAGTTATGCCAGCTACTGGAAGGTAGTTGTGCTTTCTGGGTTCGAGTCCCACTGGTGGGTGTTGTCCAAAGATTGTTTATCTTCACTTGTGGTTTATGCAAGTATAGGCTTATAAGCTGGACACGAGTTCTCTCACATTGACAGTGGCTTGACGAAAATTGCAGATTGACCCCTCACTCATCTGGTGCCTTCGGGAGGTAGAGATGTTTGAGATATATATCTCGAACTATCTACTTCTTTTGTAAGGTCTGATGGCGTAGTGGGTTAAAGCATACTAGTTATGCCAGCTACTGGAAGGTAGTTGTGCTTTCTGGGTTCGAGTCCCACTGGTGGGTGTTGTCCAAAGATTGTTTATCTTCACTTGTGGTTTATGCAAGTATAGGCTTATAAGCTGGACACGAGTTCTCTCACATTGACAGTGGCTTGACGAAAATTGCAGATTGACCCCTCACTCATCTGGTGCCTTCGGGAGGTAGAGATGTTTGAGATATATATCTCGAACTATCTACTTCTTTTGTAAGGTCTGATGGCGTAGTGGGTTAAAGCATACTAGTTATGCCAGCTACTGGAAGGTAGTTGTGCTTTCTGGGTTCGAGTCCCACTGGTGGGTGTTGTCCAAAGATTGTTTATCTTCACTTGTGGTTTATGCAAGTATAGGCTTATAAGCTGGACACGAGTTCTCTCACATTGACAGTGGCTTGACGAAAATTGCAGATTGACCCCTCACTCATCTGGTGCCTTCGGGAGGTAGAGATGTTTGAGATATATATCTCGAACTATCTACTTCTTTTGTAAGGTCTGATGGCGTAGTGGGTTAAAGCATACTAGTTATGCCAGCTACTGGAAGGTAGTTGTGCTTTCTGGGTTCGAGTCCCACTGGTGGGTGTTGTCCAAAGATTGTTTATCTTCACTTGTGGTTTATGCAAGTATAGGCTTATAAGCTGGACACGAGTTCTCTCACATTGACAGTGGCTTGACGAAAATTGCAGATTGACCCCTCACTCATCTGGTGCCTTCGGGAGGTAGAGATGTTTGAGATATATATCTCGAACTATCTACTTCTTTTGTAAGGTCTGATGGCGTAGTGGGTTAAAGCATACTAGTTATGCCAGCTACTGGAAGGTAGTTGTGCTTTCTGGGTTCGAGTCCCACTGGTGGGTGTTGTCCAAAGATTGTATATATATATATATATATATATATATATATATATATATATATATATGTCGTACCTAGTAGCCAGAACGCACTTCTCGGCCTACTATGCAAGGCCCGATTTGCCTAATAAGCCAAGTTTTCCTGAATTAATATATTTTCTCTAATTTTTTTCTTATGAAATGATGAAGCTACCCATTTCATTATGAATGAGGTCAATTTTGTTTTATTGGAGTTAAAATTAACGTAGATATATGACCGAACCTAACCAACCCTACCTAACCTAACCTAATCTATTTTTATAGGTTAGGTAGCCAAAAAAGTTAGGTTAGGTTAGGTTAGGTAGGTTAGGTAGTCGAAAAACAATTAATTCATGAAAACTTTGCTTATTAGGCAAATCGGGCCTTGCATAGTAGGCTGAGAAGTGCGTTCTGGCTACTAGGTACGACATATAATATATATATATATATATATATATATATATATATATATATATATATATATATATATATATATATATATATATATATATATATATATATATATATATATATATATATATATACACATATATATATTGTGACGGTAAAGCGCTGGTGTTCGGCGGTTTCAATAGCTGGGGGCAGGGCCTCGTCACATAACAAAAAAAAAAGATCGTTTGCCCTTTTGTCTGTGGTAAGGTAATGGGAAGACACACAAAACACAAAGTATAAACAATGAAATTTTAATTACTCTAGAAAACAAGTTATGAATAAAGACAATCTCTTGGCTTACGTAAAATTCAAAACAAGTCAACAAACAAAACGACATGAATAATTAATGGCAGTAAAAATTTACTCTAAGACAATAAAGTGCAGGTAATATAAATCAAATCAGGTGCTGAGAATACTGGCTTCAAGCTGCCACCTCCCTTAGTACACGACAGCCAGAGCTTTGTCTACTATTGAGAGATGTCAACTCCAAGGAGCACAGGGATATTCTGAGGAGTACGGCGTGCTGCTGGCCCAGACGTCGACTCAGGTAGTGGCGTGAGTGCAGGTGCGGCGACACACCAGCCAATCAGGAACAGGCAGGCGGAGAATGAGTAGTTTGCTGGTTTGACGGCGGGCGGGAGCCGGTGTGTCTGGTGGTGCAAGGTACGCTTTGCTTCCTGGGCAAAACGTTTGGCGATACTGGTGGACGTATCTTCAATATAGTATCTTGTACTTGAATGACGTAAATGTTGTAGGGAAGAGCAGGCTCAATCTCTCTTGAAAGAGATTATCGTCACAACTCTCCCCCGAAGCCTGCGGTTCTGGAAGAAGTTACGTCTTCATGTGGTAGAGTGATAGTTGGAGTTGCTTCTACTTCATAGACTCTGGAGAGGGCGTCGGCTATGATGTTGTCAGAACCCTTGATATAGCGGATCTCCAGGTTGAAATCTTGCAGATATAAAGCCCATCGTAGAAGACGTTGGTTATTGAATTGGGCTTGATGTAAGAAGCGGAGAGGATTGTGGTCTGAGAAGATGGTGGTAGACCTGGCACCTTGTAGGTATGGAGCAAAGTGCTGGAGATTCAGGACGATGGAGAGTAGCTCCTTCTCGATAGTGCTGTAGTTCCTCTGCTGGGGTTTCAACTTGTAGCTGTAGTAGCTGACAGGTAGAACCTCCTCGCCTCGTTGCTGCATCAGGACACCCCCGATGCCGGTACCACTGGCGTCGACATGAAGGATGAAAGGCTTGGTGATATCTGGCGAGGCGAGAATAGGATTAGAACAGAAGAGGAATTTGAGTTGTTCGAAAGCAACGGTTTGCTAAATGGTCCAATTATACCGTTGCTTGGGACTGGTTAAAGTGATTAATGGGGTTGCTACCGTACTAAAATTCTTCACAAACCTACGGTAGTAGGAGGCAAGACCAAGGAAGCGCAGGAGCTGCTTCCTGGTGGTAGGCTGGTAGGCAATATATATATATATATATATATATATATATATATATATATATATATATATATATATATATATATATATATATATATATATATATATATATATAAATATATATATATATATATATATATATATATATATATATACATATATATATATATACATATATATATATACATATATATATATATATATATATATATATATATATATATATATATATATGTATATATATATATATATATATATATATATATATATATATATATATATATATATATATATATATTTGCCTTTCTATTGGATAATTTCAGCAACGTGGAGAGGGGGGACCTGCTGCATAGGTAACAGCTTCTCCTCCATATCTACCTACCCAGGCTTTGCGCCCTAGAGAGGACACTCCAGCTTCGCCTCACAGCGTCGAACCAACACGGGAAGCGACAGTCTACCGGTTTTAAGTCTTCTGCTTGGTTGGCGAAGAGTGTGACGCCAGGGGTTGCTTCCGACGGTGGGAGGGGTCATCGCGCCCCACTGGGCAGCTACCGCCCGCCTCAAGCTGGGCAAACCCCAGCCAATAAGGTGTTGCCTCGCCACGGTCCGTTAACCTCACTGGGTGCGTGGGGTTTAGGGTGAAAACTGACAAGCGGCCCGACAACTTTGCACCAAGCAATACCAAACCAAAGAAGAAAATATCAACTGCCCTAAAGCTGGGCACATGGAACGTCAGGACACTGACACCAGGTTTCTCTGACGACCTGCAAGAAATCAATGACGCCCGAAAAACAGCAATCATCGATAGGGAGCTGAGCAAGCTGCAGATGGATATTGTTGCTCTCCAAGAGACCAGGCTCCCAGGATCAGGAACTGTGAGAGAGAGGACCTTCTCTTTCTTCTGGCAAGGAAAACCTCCAGATGAGACCAGAGAACATGGTGTGGGATTTGCCGTCAGGAATGCACTGTTGGGACACATTATGCCACCGATGGGGGAAACCGAACGAATTCTGTCTCTGCAACTGTACTCCCAAACAGGACCAGTCAATGTAATTAGTGCATATGCACCAACCCTAACTTCTCCAGCAGAGGCAAAGGAAAAATTCTACGATGACCTCAACAGAGTCATAGCGAGAATCCCTGTAAAGGAGCCACTGTTCATCCTCGGCGACTTCAACGCCAGAGTGGGTGCCGAGCACAACATTTGGCCCACTTGCCTGGGTCAATTCGGCATAGGAAGGATGAATGAGAACGGGCAACGTCTGCTAGAACTCTGCTGCCTTCATGGTCTTTGTGTCACCAACACGTTCTTCGGCACAAAGCCTCAACACCGAGTATCTTGGAGACACCCCAGATCCAAGCACTGGCACCAGCTTGACCTGATTCTTACCAGGCGTGCAAGTCTACCCAGCGTCAAGATTACGCGTAGCTACCAGAGTGCTGTCTGTGACACCGACCACTCCCTGGTATGTAGCAGGGTCAAGATGCAACCAAAGAAGATTCATCACTCGAAAAAGGCGGGCAGACCTCGCATCGACACCACCAAGACCCGCAACCAGGACAAGGTGGAAGATTTTGCACACGTGCTCGAGGA
The DNA here is from genome assembly GCF_040958095.1 of Procambarus clarkii. Classification (NCBI taxonomy): domain Eukaryota; kingdom Metazoa; phylum Arthropoda; class Malacostraca; order Decapoda; family Cambaridae; genus Procambarus; species Procambarus clarkii. Next base: position 12,779,794 of record NC_091160.1, on the reverse strand, counting down.
AGCTCTCCCTGGCCCAGCTGGGGTCACTGCTTGTAAAAGATGAGAGCACTTCAGAGACGCTAAGTTCAACGCTGCCATTTCCACCTTTGGCAAGAAGACCAGCAGGTCGGCAGACTGGTTCGAGGCTCACTCGGAAGAGATGACACCTGTAATCGAAGAGAAGAGAAACGCCTTGGCAGTCTACAAACCCTGCCCAAGTCAGCGCAACTTACAGATCCTTCGGGCCGTCCGCTGCAAAGTGCAGCAGAGCGCCAGGCGATGTGCCAACAACTATTGGCTCCAGCTCTGCACCCAGATACAGACTGCAGCGGATACAGGCAATGTAAGGGGAATGTATGACGGCATCAAGCAGGCCCTCGGCCTAATCCAGAGGAAGACCGCTCCTCTTAAATCTGCCACTGGCGAGGTGATTCAGGACCAGACACTGCAGCTGAAGCGCTGGGTCGAGCACTACTCTGAGCTATACGCCAGGGACAATGTGGTCACCGAAGCTCCTGGCAAAGATGGCATTCCTGCTGAGACCTTGAAGTGCTGCAGAGGTAGCCTGCTCATGGAGCTGCTTGAAATTCTCTACCTCTGCTGGGAAGAAGGAGAGGTGCCACAGGACATGAGGGATGCCAACATCGTCACACTGTATAAGAATAAAGGTGACAGGGGAGACTGCAACAACTACCGTGGAATCTCCCTCCTCAGTATTGTCGGAAAGCTGTTTGCTCGAGTCGCATTGAAGAGGCTCCAAGTACTTGCAGAGAGAGTCTATCCAGAATCACAATGCGGATTTAGAGCTGGCAGGTCCACCATCGACATGGTCTTTTCCCTCAGACAACTGCAGGAGAAATGCAGGGAACAGAAGCAGCCACTCTTTGTAGCCTTCATAGATCTGACGAAGGCCTTCGACCTCGTCAGCAGGGATGGCCTGTTCAAGATCCTCCCCAAGATCGGATGCCCACCCAGGCTCCTCAGCATCATCAGATCTTTCCATGAGAACATGAGGGGCACCGTGGTCTTTGATGGCCTAACATCAGACGCCTTTGACATCCGAAGTGGAGTAAAGCAGGGCTGCGTACTGGCTCCAACCCTATTCGGGATTTTCTTCGCAGTTATGCTGCGGCACGCCTTCGGATCTGTTACGGAAGGCATTTACCTCCGGACCAGGTCGGATGGAAAGCTCTTTAACCTCGCCAGGCTGAGAGCCAAGAGAAAGGTTCGGCTGAGGTGTCTGCGCGACTTCCTCTTTGCCGACGACGCAGCAGTCACTGCCCACTCAGCTGAAGACCTCCAACGGCTCATAACCCGCTTCAGCGAGGCCTCTCAGGCTTTCGGACTCACTATCAGTCTGAAGAAAACACAAGTCATGGGACAAGGAGTGGACTCCCCACCTGACATCGGCATCTCTGATTCCAAACTGGAAGTCGTTCACGACTTCGTGTACCTGGGCTCCACAATCTCTGACTCCCTCTCTCTTGATACGGAGCTAAACAAACGCATCGGTAAGGCATCTACTACCATGTCCAGACTGACAAAGAGAGTGTGGACCAACAATAGGCTAACTGAGTATACTAAGATTCAGGTTTACAGAGCCTGTGTCCTGAGCACTCTCCTTTATGGCAGTGAGTCTTGGACACTCCGCGCCCATCAGGAAAGACAGCTGAATGCCTACCACATGCGCTGCCTTCGACACATCTTGGACATCACCTGGCAGGACAAGGTGACAAACAACAACGTCTTGGGGAGAGCAAGAATCACCAGCATGTACACAATGCTGAAACAGAGACGAATGCGCTGGCTCGGGCACGTTGTGCGAATGGGCGACGGTAGGATCCCCAAGGATCTCCTGAGCTGATGCAGGGAAAGCGTCCAACAGGCAAGCCCCAGCTACGGTACAAAGACGTATGCAAGAGGGACCTGAAAGCCATGGACGTCGATCTAGCTATATGGGAGACACTGGCTGCAGACCGTTCAGCCTGTAGGCAATCTGTTCAAAGAGGTCTCTCCAAGTTCGAGGAGTCAGTTGCCAAGGAATCGGAGGCAAAGAGACAGAGAAGGAAAGCCGGTAGCCAGGAAGACAGACCAGAATCGGACTTCATTTGTGCTCGGTGTGGGAAGGACTGCCACTCTCGGATTGGCCTCATCAGTCACACCAGACGCTGCACCAGAATTGACAACTAGGGCGCAACTCCATAGTCTCCCGAGACTGAAGGATGCCTACTACTATATATATATATATATATATATATATATATATATATATATATATATATATATATATATATATAGCAAATATTGTATTCTCACTCTATATATATATATATATATATATATATATATATATATATATATATATATATATATATATATATTGTATTCTCACTCTATATATATATATATATATATATATATATATATATATATATATATATATATATTTATATATATATATATATATATATATATATATATATATATATATATATAAATATATATATATATATATATGTCGTACCTAGTAGCCAGAACTCACTTCTCAGCCTAATATGCAAGGCCTGATTTGCCTAATAAGCCTAGTTTTCATGAATTAATGTTTTTTCGACAACCTAACCTACCTAACCTAACCTAACCTAACGTTTTCGGCTACCTAACCTAACCTAACCTATAAAGATAGGTTAGGTTAGGTTAGGTAGGGTTGGTTAGGTTCGGTCATATATCTACGTTAATTTTAACTCCAATAAAAAAAAATTGATCTCATACATAATGAAATGGGTAGCTTTATCATTTCATAAGAAAAAAATTAGAGAAAATATATTAATTCAGTAAAACTAGGCTTATTAGGCAAATCGGGCCTCGCATAGTAGGCTGAGAAGTGAGTTCTGGCTACTAGGTACGACATATATATATATATATATATATATATATATATATATATATATGTCGTACCTAGTAGCCAGAACTCACTTCTGAGCCTACTATGCAAGGCCCGTTTTGCCTAATAAGCCAAGTTTTCATGAATTAATTGCTTTTCGACTACCTAACCTACCTAACCTAACCTAACCTAACTTTTTTCGGCTACCTAACCTAACCTAACCTATAAAGATAGGTTAGGTTAGGTTAGGTAGGGTTGGTTAGGTTCGGTCATATATCTACGTTAATTTTCACTCCAATAAACAAAAATTGACCTCTTACATAATGAAATGGGTTGCTTTATCATTTCATAAGAAAAAAATTAGAGAAAATATATTAATTCATGAAAACTTGGCTTATTAGGCAAATCGGGCCTTGCATTGTAGGCTGAAAAGTGAGTTCTGGCTACTAGGTACGACATATATATATATATTGTCGGGGAACGTCCGGTAAGGTGAGTAACGGTGTACAAGAACTTAATCCCGAAATCCTGGCAGGATTGCCAATGTCGGGGTTTACCTTAGTTGTAACTATAAGTATAAATGATCGTACTTAATATCTTGTCTACGGTCGCCAACGTAGGGGTGTCTCTCTCTCTAGATAGACACCACCCAGTAGTATTAGTGATTACTGTTACTCACCGTAGCCCTGCGGGTCTTCACTCAATCCTCGTGGCGCCACTGTTTGCCAGGAGAGTATCCCAGTCGATCTCCAGCTGGCCTAATAGCCAAAGGCGAGTGAGAACACAGTTTGCTCTCTCCCAACCATGTGCCCTACCTGACAAGGGCTCTACTACTAACTGCAAGGTCGCCAACTGGTGTTTCCCGTGTCCAGTAACACGTCAGTGGTATTGTGGGATTGTGGTACTAGTGGCAGAGAGCTCACTCGTTAAAACTGGTCACAGGCAGGTACGTATCTATCACTCTCACTCTTTCCAACTGTTTATAGCAACAAGGTATGGAGGGATAATACAAACATGAAGGTAGTTTTGTATTTTACTTAAAAACACACAAGGCAGTATATCAACAACGAAGCAACAAGTACTTGGCAGTAAGTCACTCTCTTCATAAACATGGAACTCATCAAGAGGCCAACACTCCCCCTCCTGTCAATATCAGCTGGGCGGCCCCCCTCACTGTGAGAACGCTTCTATACTTGCTTCCTGGCGCTAAGCGCGTGTTTCTTTATATTCACAGAAATCACTATATTTGCAATCAATACAATATTTGCTATAATAACAATAGAACGCAAGGAGTCACTTCACTGGTCTCAAGCTCAATGAATCGTTTCTACAGCAATAAACACGATATCTCACTGTAAAGGCGTTATACACGACAGATCATACTAATGACATTTAACCATGGTACTGGCCTTAAACTCAGTAATTCCTTTCGAAAGCAATAACACTGAATATCACTGTACACATGAAAATGTTATCCAACACTCCAGCACATATATATACTGTATAGATCAATTCATTAATATCAATAATAATAAGATAATACTGGGCACACAGCCTAACACCAATAACTGGTACACTTATATATATATATATATATATATATATATATATATATATATATATATATATATATATATATATATATATATATATATATATATATATATATTTATATATATATATATATATATATATATATATATATATATATATATATATATATATATATATATATATATATATATATATATATATATATTCTCTGGCATATTTTATAATATTAATGTCACATGAAAGAAATCATCCACTACACAGCAAACCCATCAATAAACACAGGTGCCTACACACACCACATATATAAATATCGTGAGAGCTCTGTACAGCCTCACTCTGCACAACTGTGCCTGACTGTGACATAGACATCGATGAGCCTTGCTAATGACATATAAGATACTCTGGCTAAATATAACTGACTAAAGGGGAATTGGGAGGGAAACTAGAATCACCTACTTCCACCTCACTGATGTGGACTCGCCCTCTGGTGAGAGTTGAATTGCAGCTCCTGGTCCCAGCTCTCGACTCGTTGTAGGAAACGCCCCCACACACCTGTGATGCTTTCTTCAGGAACCCAATCAACATCCCAAAATAAACGCGTCGTCACTGTGCTCTGTCCTCCGCAGGTCCGTGCTCCTCCAAAACTTCTCGAAGGGTTGGAGTCGGTCTCCTGACCGTCGACTTCTCCTCGCAACTACGTCTGCAGTCGTCCTAATTCCCAATTAGTTCTCTTCTCTCACTGCTCCCTGGTGGATTGGCCCAGCCGCTACGTCGTCACTAGATGGGTGAACTGCCTCAGACGTCACATAAGTCACTGCACAGACTTCACTTCTTCTTCTTGCAAAGCACCTGTCCCTGGATCACTTGTTGCTCAATATTCCGTCGATTCCCTCTTCGGTTCAACACATGAACGAAGGAAACCTCACAGTGTACTTGCAGACTATGGGTGACGCGTAAAATCCACGGGAGTGGGGTACAACTGTCAAACTGACAGGACCAATTTTCGCACGTCCGACCTCGTCGACGTGTCGTGTCAAACTCATCCCTCACGGAGGATTGGCCCATCTGCTACGTCATCACTGGTGAAGCTATCAGACGTCCAAGACGTCTGATAGCTGTCTAGAAGTCACTGTCTAGACTTCACTCTTGCACAGCACCTGTCCCTGGAGCACTTGCTGCTCATTTCTCGTCAATTCCTACGTCGGTCCAACACATGGAATATAGGAAGACCTCACCAGGTGCTGGCAGAATGCTGGTGATGCGTAAATCCTTTGGAGATGGGGGATCCTGTCAAACTGACAGGATCCCCTGTCGCACGTCCGACTACCTTGACGTGCCATCTCAAACTGGTGGCGCGTCTGCGGCGCGATGACCGGACCCCCTGTGCCACGTCACTGTTCGTGACCAATCTGGTGCCACTGACGTCATACAGTTTTGGCAGGAGAACGGAGGGACCGAAGCCATATTGGCGTCCTAAAGGGCCTAAACCACAGGCCAAAATACTCCTCTTTTACGAATTTCTCGCCGACGCGAGAACACGACACGCTCCCACATATGTCAAATTGTTGCCCGCAACATAGAGAACGCTCGGGTAAAGTGGATATGACTCTTAGAGCTGGCGTGGGAGAAATATATATATATATATATATATATATATATATATATATATATATATATATATATATATATATATATATATATATATATATATATATATATATATATATATATTTATATATATATATATATATATATATATATATATAAATATATATATATATATATATATATATATATATATATATATATATATATATATATATATATACATATATATATGCACAACTTGCCTAAACACGCAAGTGAAGTTATACAACTTTAGAACACTTTCCCACCAGGAGACTCGAACCCTAGCCAGCAGAAAAGCCTTCCAGCAACTGGCATAACAGGTACACCTTTAACCCACTGCACCACGCTCAGACCCTTAAAAGAGATGGTAATTTTGGAGTATTTATACACCCCAAAGACTACCACCTCCAAGGGCAACTAGAGCAAGTGAGGGGTCACTTACGTTTTTCATCAAGTCCCTGTTAATATGGGAGAACTCTGTGTCTATGCTTGATGCACAACTTGCCTAAACAGGCAAGTGAAGTTATACTACTTTAGAACACTTTCCCACCAGGAGACTCGAACCCTAGCCAGCACAGAAGCCTTCCAACAACTGGCATAACAGGTACACCTTTAACCCACTGCACCACGCTCAGACCCTTAAAAGAGATGGTAATTTCGGTGTATTTATACACCCCAAAGACTACCACCTCCCAAGGGCAACTATGTCTGAGCTTGATGCAGTGGGTAAATATATAGTTATTGAAATAGAACATTCATGTAACTAGCTGACATTATAATTATAAAGTGTGAAGGATAGATGGAATTGATTATGCAATAATCTCCATTGAGGTCTTATAAAGACCTTTTGTGCCCTCTGTAATGCTTTTTGCGCTACCCCCTCACAGGACGAGTATCGGGTGCCCAAAATACTAGCAGCCTCTGGCGGCAACAATCAAATCAAATCAGTTTATTTACGCAAATAGTATACTTTGCAAGTTTTGATTTAATTGCAGTACTGGAACTTGCGCAATTTTTCTTTGTGCAAATTATGTATTCATGCAAGTTTTGAATGTTTATTTAAATAATAGTCTTGTGTGCAAGTGTGAAAGTACTGTACATGTAGTATTTGTAAATTTATGTTGTATGTTTTTAAAATTAATTATTTTTTTAAAGTGCATTTTAAATTCAACAAGTGTTTATGCACTTTGCGATAATAGTGCAAGTGCCATACTTTGAGTAAAGGTCGGAGTTGCGTGGTGACTACCGGCCAGGTCTGACGTTCCTGAGGTCTCTCCGCTCCTGGCTAGTGTTTACGTTGGGTGATTGCTGGTTTGCGCTGGTGGTGGTGGTTTGCCACTGACAGGGTGACGTTTGCCTTAGCCATGGGGTCTTCTCCCCCCCCCCCAGTGCAGAGGACATTGTCGGCTGGTCTGACATTTACGGTGCCGGTGGACCATCCGTTGATTGGTGTCGCCCTGGTGGACGTGCTACATGTGCAGCTGTCGGACCTGGTGGGCATCCAGCTGCTTCAGGGCAACCGTGCTGTGGTCAAGTTCCGCCTCCAGGCTGTCTTTCAGGCGTTTCTCGAGTGGTGTGAGGGACGTGTTTACCCTCTTCCTTATACTGCTGGTTCTGTTAGGGTGGTGAATCTCAGTGTTACCTTGACGTCTGTGACGGTGCATGGTGCCCCCTTTGAATTTCAGGACCACTTTTTAATCTCCTGTTTTCAACGATTTGGGACGGTGTTAAGTATTCGGTGGAACAAGGTCATTGCCAGGCACTGTGTTGGTACGCTTGATGGCTCCCGCATCCTGACGATGTCGCTAAACTGTAGTGTACCATCGTCGATGTCCGTGTTGGGTTACATGCTTCATTGCCTGTATCGGAGTCAACCGCGCACCTGTTATCGGTGTGGTCACGAGGGTCATCTGGCTGCAGCGTGCGACGTGGGAGCGACTGGTCGGGTGCATGTTTTTCGTGCGGAGGATTTTCCGCCCCTGTTGCATTCGGCCAGTTCTGAGGACGGAGTGGGTGCTGTGCCTGAGGCGCCTGATAGCCTGTCTGCTGCTTCCCCTGTTGAGGCGAGTTCTACAGCCTGTGCGACACATCTGGTGACTGCTGTGGCCCCTGGGGTTGTTGAGCCGGTGTGTGTGGGTGTTGGGCCGTCGCCTGAGCTGCATGTAGTGCAGGATGTCTCAGTGGAGGTTCATGTCCCGCCCCCGTCTGTGGATGTGATACCGGCTCCTGGGGACGCGGGTTCTGCTGTATTGGAGGGGGGGGGGGGGCTTCGGCAAGGAGAGGTGCCTGCCGTGCCTGTATGTGTTGGCGACTGTAGTTGTGCTCTTTCCACCCTTTTGCAGAAGCGTGAGCGTCGGTGCTCTGAGGCTGTTTCCCTGGATGATGTGGACAGTGTGGGTGATGTGGCCTCTGTGGACTCTTCGGATGGTGCTGGTGTGACCTGTGTGGATGTAAATGGATGTGGTGGCTGTGCCTGCAGTGGGGCCTGCTGAGAGTGGTTTGGTGCCGCCTGTCTCGAAACGTTCTCGGCTGGCTCGGAGTGTGTCTCCCCTTCGTGGTATGCCTTGGGAGGAGGTGGGGGTGCATGGTGCTCTGGCGTCCAGCGCCGTGGATGATGGTGCTGTGAGGGCTCCGAAGTTGCTACCTGTGCCCCCCTCCTCCTGCGTCACCTGCTGTTGGATCTTGGCAGTGGGGGGGTTGCCCCTGATGATCGGGACCTCTTCGTAGTGTTGCGGAAAGATGTGCTCCGGGGGGCCTCGGCTCCTGTGCCCTGTGGTCGCGCCTGCATCCCCTGCGGTTCCCCCTTCTTCATTGCCCCGGTCTGGGGGAAGCCTCGTCCCGACTGCTGGGGTCGTGCCCTGTGGGGTTCCGGTGTTGGGCCCTTATCAGGATGCTTTCGCTTTGATGTCCATAGGGAATGGAAAGGATGGGGGAGGTAGGGGGATGGGGAGATGAAATTCAGGAAGAGGATGCGGGTGTAGAGAGAGAGATTGACATTTTTGTATGTGTTGTTTGTTTGCGTATGTATTATGTTGGGTTGTCAGTACATTGGCTGGGGGGGGCTAGTGTTTGTGACCTTGTTGGTGTCCTAAAGCACTAGAGCCGATGGAGTTGGCTGAAGGAGACTGATCTTAGAAACATCAGGAGTAGTTACACTTTTGATGCCACTACAAATGGTTTTTTGGTTTTATATTTTTTTTTTGTAGGAGTTTTATTTATTTATTTATTTATTTTTTTTATTTATTTATTTTTTTTTATTTATTTATTTTTTTTTTTATTTTTTTTTTATTTATTTTTTTTTTTTATTTATTTATTTATTTTTTTTTTATTTATTTATTTATTTATTTGTTTATTGTTTTTTTTCTTCTTTATTCTTCATTTGGTGTAGATCGGGTCCGGGATGGGCCACTCATCTGGGTCGTCTGGCAGGCCGCTTAGTATTTGAGGTCTCGGGAAGGCCTCATCATGGATGTGTCCTTGTGGTGGATATTTCACAAGTAGCCTCAGTTGCGAGCTGGATGTGGCTGTGGATGGTGTCTACTGCTTGGTCTATTGTCTGGGTTGGGAGGTTGTCGAACTCAATGATGGGGTCGTCAGCAAGGAAGGTGTCATATTCCCGGGCACGTATGGTTTCCAGTCTGGGCCTGGGAGGGGCTACATACCTGAAGGGGGTTGCTTGGAGGGTTGTGACCACAGGGATGTGATCCGACCCCACGTTCTTGCCTGGGGTTACTCTGCAGTATAACAGGTCACAATCTCTGTTGGTCAGCACTATGTCAGGGGTGCCCCTCTGGTTGCCCGCAAAGAACGTCTTAAAGTGGGGGCCTTGGAAGGAGAGGTCCCGGTTTTGCATTAGATTGAAGAGCTGCCTTCCCTTGAGGTCTGGCCTGGCAGGAGCGTTGAATAAGGCCTGATGGTGGGCATTCAGGTCTCCTGCGATGATAGTGGGGAGGTTCCTGTCGAGCAGCTTGTTCAGAGGGATGGAGGGGAGGTAGGCCAGTCTAGGTGGTAGATATGCGGTGCAGACGATGAGGGGGCCGTGTGAAGTGGTGAGTTCTATTGCAAGAAAGTTGTCGTCTTCTATGAGGATGGGGCGGTACGAGAGCCCTCTTCTTATTAGAATTGCCACCCCACTGTACATTCCCCTGTTGACTTCCCTGGTGGAATAGCCCCAAATGGAGATGTGCTGGTCCTGTCTAACCGCTGTTTCATTGAGTAAGATAATATCTGGGTTAAGTCTGGCTACCTCCAGAGTGAGGAGGTATCTGTTGTTGAAGTAATGTCTGTTGTTCACCTGAAGGATTGTGATCCCCATTATTGGCTATGAGACGGAAGTGTTTGTTTGGCTCTAGCGCCAGTGTTATTACATTCGGTTTGGCCGCTTCTATTTGTGGAGGTGGAGGGTAAATCTATTGAGCCAGGTGTCTTGTTCCTGGTTCCGGCCGGGGATTGGTTGGGGTTGGGGTTTCCCATACGTTGCTGTGCCATTGAGGGGTCTTCTGTGTCACTGCTGTTCATGATGTCCACATCCGTGGTGCTAGAGTCGCTCTCTGGTGGAGAGTTAGGGGGGCTGCTTGCCCTTGCTCTGTTCTCAGGGGATGGGTTTCGGCTGTGAGTGTTGGTCCTAGGCCTCTTGGAACAGCGTTGTGTGGAATTTATTGTTGTGGGGCTGCGGTTTTTGAAGCGCCATTTCCTAGGGCCCCGGATGGGGTTCCGGATGGCAAGGGAGTCTGTGAGAGCTTTGAGGAAAATCCCTTGTGGGATTGTTTCAGGAAGGGTGGACATAGGTGTTTGCCAGATTGTCGGGGTGGAGGGGCCGGGGTTGTTCTGGGAGTTTGGAGTCTCCTGGGCATTGGTTGAGGCCTGGGGGCGAGGAGCACTAGGGTTGGGGTTGTTGGGTTGTGCTTGGGCCTGGCCGGCGGTTGTTGTGATGTTAGGAGTCAAGTAGGCAAGCGAGTCCTCGGACATATGGACAGGGGGCAGGCCATTGTCTTTCCTAAGTGAGTTCCAGAAACCTAGGAGCTTCACTGGGTTGTCTGGAAATTAGATTTGTGCAAATGTTAGGAGTTCGGCCCCTAAGCTGGACTTAGGATCGGGGTTTGGTGCAAGAGAGTTAGGTGTTGGGGCCTGTTGTGTATGGTTCTGGGTTTGCTCTGGTATAACCGTGGGGTTGTGGGGATGTTGGGTGCTTTGGTGTCCCCCTTGGGCGACCGACTGGGCCTGTTGTTGGTTAGGGATGCCCCAGGCATTTACTGGTGGAGGAGGGGCAGGAATGGTAATAGTTGCTTGTTGACGGGCTGCTGTCTCCGTTTCTTGCAATTGCTTGATTGCATCTTGCCTACGTGGACATAGGTGCGAGATTGCAATGTGTGCACCATTGCATAGAGCACATTTGGGTGTTGGGTTTGTGCATTCCCTGTAGCTGTGTTCCCCTGTGCACCTGCTGCACTTGGGGGTTCCATTGTTGCATGCATTGGAATAGAGTAGTGTAAAGTGCGACTACGGCGACGCGCACCAGCTGCCCCAGGTGGCACTCTTGAGTGCCATCTGAGCAGGTGAGGCGCGACGTCGTAGTCGCAGCGCGTCGTCGTCGTCACACAGGGTTTTGGGGGATTTTCGGGGAAGTTTTGGTGTGTTTCGGACGCGTGTGAGGGTGTTGTGTTTGGGTATGTGGCCGGAAAGAGGGGAGGTCATGTTGTTGGGTGCCAGGTGGCGCGCGACGTCGTAGTCGCAGCGCGTCGTCGTCGTCACACAGGGTTTTTGGGGAATTTCCCGGAAGTTTGGCGCGTGACGGAGGCAGTCCTGAGTGGCGGGTGAGCAGGTGTACCGCATCGCTCTAGACACAAAGGGAATTTCTGGGAAGACGTATGAAAATACAAGGATAAGAGTGTAATATGAGGATGGAGATTGTCATAGACTTAATGATAATAGTTTGATGACCGTGAGTAGAGGATGTTTGGGGAGGGGGGAGGGAGAGGAGAACCCCCATACCTGAGAGGATTGTCCATTAGCTTCCTCCTACAGGAAGTCGCAAGTGTTGAGGGGTGAGAGGGCACTCTCCAGCGGAACTGGGGACCATTTGTCTAAAAAGGTTTTCGTTGTGTTCAGAGTGTTGATGTTAGTCCCACGGCGACTCCCCTTACACTGTGGATTCCGGTAAGGAGGCGCGAGGTACATACGACAGACCCACACCTGTCAGCCATCAATCACTTCTCATTTGACCCGGGGCATTTCACTCCCCTCACACACACACGCCGCCGCCAGTTCCCTGCGAGACTTCATCCGCTACACACGCGTCATACAGCTCCATGTCATGGAAAGGCGAAGCTCTACAGCATGCATGAAATGCGGAGTGTTTTATATTCCATCACCGAATCAACTGTGTCGACTGCAATGCGCTAGCTGTGAAAAACCGCCCCTAGGACATTACGACATCAAATGCAAGCGATGTCAGCAGATTTTCTGTGATAACCGTGAGTGTTATTCATATTTAATATTCCACAGTTCATTTTATGTCATCCACAGGTGAAATATCACGTGTAAACTACTATAGTGTGAGAATATTTTCTCATTCGAGCTATTACATTCCACACAGTTAAATATGTTCTTTCCAATTTCAGTTTACAAAACCGTGAAGTGTCCATATTGCTCACCCGCCCCGCGAGGAGGTCATCGTCGGAATGAAACTTCACATAAACGTAGGTAGCATATAAAAATATACTTCTCGTATCTGTATTTCATCCACTTGCAAGCGAACACACATGCATAATAATAAACATATTTTTCCCCATTCACCCATGCTGAATATCATTTGTTCCATTTCAGGTTATAATCCATACCTCAATCGACGGAGGGAACAGAGCGACGTCATCGAGCCTATACCCCATTCCTCACACACTGAGCTAAGGAGAGCACATCTCACTCGCGGCCACCCCCCGCCCCTTCATCAAGGTCACCCACCCCGACAGATGGGGGGCTACGAGACCGTATCGCCCCCTGTTAACACGATGTTACGAATTCATACCCACTCACCTGCTCAACCCCTTCACCAAGACATAAGTAAGTTATTACTGTCCGATTTCAGTCTATTTCCTAAACATATTAATCCCCCTAGTCTGTTCCCATACCTCATAATATATACGCTTTCATTCTTTCTAGATATATATATATATATATATATATATATATATATATATATATATATATATATATATATATATATATATATATATATGGTTCATTCTTTCTAGAGATAATATGTTTTCTTTTTTTACAGAGGACACACCGCTGTGCATAGATTTGGCATCCGGCGACAGCTGCAGCAGCAGTGGCAGTGAGAGTGACACAGCAGGGCGGGCAGTAGCCACTTCCGGCTCTCACAGGGAGGGGAGGAGGACTCGTTCACCCGCCCACTCAACCCCCCGTTCCTCCCTCAGCCCCATACCCCAATCAAACAGCGACAGCTATGACAGCAACAGCAGCATCAGCAGCAGCAGCAGCAGCAGCAGCAGCAGTGGTGAGAATCGTACCATTTTCATCTCAGACAGTGACTCAGACGACAGCTCAGCAGACCGTGACCTTGACCCGCCAGCGTCTGTCAATTCTGACTTGTTAGCACCGTCTGGCGTAGTAGCTGAGCCAGCGGTCTCACCCATTCATCTCGGAGGGGGAGGGTTATCACCACCCCCCACCCCTCCCAGCCCCATCCCATCACCCCCTCCACCTCTTTCCCCCTCTCCTCCACCTGCCCTAGAAATTCAACCTCAGCTGCTGGATCGAATTGATAACTATAACGGCAGCTATGTCCGGCTTTCATTCTCCATACCAGAACATGTTAACACCTCCCCAGGACTCTATCTGAGAACATACAGGGATTTTTTCGTTAATGAGGTTCGATCCCTTTTCTCCCCACAACACCCATTCCTCCTAATTTACCCAGACATCACTCTAATTGTGAGAAATTTAAATGTACAACAAGACGGGGAGGATAATCTATTGGATCCTATAAATAACGACGGCTTTCCCATACGAGGTGAGGGGCAAAGAATTACTCTAGAGGAAGTAGAAACTCTTATTGATTTTTGGGCTGATGAATTGACAGAGAAAATATCCCAGTATCTGGAAGCGAAGGAAGGGTCCAATGTCTTGGTTGAGCGGCTCACTGGGTTTTACATTAACTGTGGTCAGATTGAACATCCGATAAGATTAGGCTCGCATGTAGACTATCCTGAAGGCTTGCGTGGAAAGCAGTTGGTTTTCAATCCAGAGGGAGAGGCTGATACTTGCCTTATGCAGTGTGTTGCTGCTTATAAATGTTTAGCTAAGGGAATGCGACTAGGTAATATTCGCGCTAGATCTGTGAATGCTAGTTGGTGTCTCAGACACATGAAATGGCCAGCAGATGTCAATTCTGCAGTGACGTTTGAGGATATTCACAAGGTAGAGAAAATGAATAAATTCAGCATTTTCATCTATTCGCTAGAAAGAGATGAAAATGCTAGACGACAACGACACTACATTACACTAGCTAGGAAGGGGAGAGGAGGATATACTGATGTCATACCATTGCTGATGTTGGAAGCTCAACATTTAGTATTAATTAAGGATTTTAACCAATATGTACGTAATATACGAGATCATGGTGATCGCATCCCAAGGCAACACAGCTTCTGTCATTGTTGTTTGATATCACTCCCAGCAGATAGCATGCAGAGTCATGAAAGTACATGCAAAGTACATCAGACTCTCAAATTCTACCCACCAGAGAGGAAGATTACTTTCCGTAACTATGGACGGGGTTATGGTCCTAGTCACATGTGCTTTTATGACTTTGAGTGCATGCTAGACCGCTCGAACCCTAAGGGAATGATAGAAACACGACACAACGCAGTGGCGTATGCATACATTATCATTGACAGACAGAAGAATATTGTTGAGAAAGATACTTATTTGGGTAAAGATGCGGCCAATCACTTTATAACCACGCTAGAAGCGTCATGGGCACGAATCAAGAAGGGGTTAGTATCCTATGAACTTCACATGTCTCAGCAACAGCAGGCACTATTTGAGACAAAAACAGCCTGTGAACTCTGTGATGAACCTTTTAACGGAGAAGATGTAATCAAAGTCCGTCATCACGACCACACAGTAAGATTCCACAATTATCAAGCAGCTTACTGTGATAGATGTAATTTGCAGTGTGTAAATTCATACAAGTTCCTATACACATTTTCACACAACGCTTCCTATGATTTAGGAGTAATCCTAAACGAGATGAGAGATAGACCAGGAAGTGAAATAGATATATTAGCCAAGGATGGATTTAAATTTATGAAAGTTGATGTGAACAACTTAAGATTTTTGGATAGTTTAGCCCTTCTCAACGGCTCGCTAGGAAGGCCAAGGATCTCTATGGGGCCAAGGATCATATTGATAGTGGGAAACCTACCACATTCACTTTGGCTATGCTAAAAGGGGTAAATAAAGCGGCCATCCCAAAACTGCTCACGGGTAAACAATCATTCTGCTATGATTATTTATCCTCTATGTCTGTGTTAGATGAACCACAACTCCCTTCTCGCGATAAGTTTTACAATACACTAAAAGACGAAGAGTTGTCAGAAACAGATTATAAACAAGCCTTAGAAATTTTTGATTTGGCTAAATGTCGTAACATAGGGGAGTATCTACTCCTTTACCTCAAAGTGGACACAGGTTTGCTAGCTGATGTGTTCACAGTCTGGCGAGACACCATGCTTGCTCTCTACAAATTAGACATTTCACACTACATTTCTTTACCCTCATTTGCTTGGGATGCGTTCTTGCTTAAATCGAAAGTTCAACTTGATGTTGTGTCAGACCCAATGTTATATGATTTACTTCGTCGGAATCTCCGAGGTGGGTTCACCAGTGTGACGAGACAGTACACGAATGTGGAGAACAGGCACACAGGCTTAGATCTAGGGGAAGATAGTAGCTACATCATCTACTTAGACTTTAATAGTCTTTACGGGGCGTGTATGACTGAACTACTCCCTCGGGGTGGGATCCGGAAACTGACACATGATGAGCGTGACGTACTGCTGGAGCAAGGTTTGGAGAATATTCCATGTGACGGGACCAAGGGGTATTGGGTGTTGTGTGATACACTGCAGGTCCGACCTGAGGTAGCTAGGTATACAGATGAACTGCCCCTAGTTCTTTCACATACATGCATTACTGAGGATCACATTTCACCCTACAGTAGGAATATTCTTACAGAAGAAAGTCGTGGGCTGCCTAAAAACAACACTAAATTAATTGCTTCTCACCTTCCTCAGAAAGATTACCTCGTTAGTCTGGACTTGTTACAGTTGCTCATGCGCATTGGATTAGAAGTAGCTAAAGTTCACGACATCTACGAATTCGAGCAGGAGAGTTACCTTAAAGACTTCATTGAAACCAATGTTCGTGAACGAGCCAGTACCAAATGCGCGATAAAAAAAAAGGCTTTCAAACTCGTATCAAACTCTATATATGGAAAGAGTCTCACAGATGTATCTAAATATGGGAACAAACACTATTTGGTCACAGATCGTAGTCATTTCCTGAAACATGCTCGAAACCCATTCTTCAAGCGGAGTCTTTTGCTAAGTAAGGATCGTGTGATATGTACTATCAAGCAGAAGTCTCTCCTAGTCAACACTCCTACGTGTCTGGGTTACCATATACTTCAAATTGCTAAGAGGCGACTCTATGAGTTCTGGTATGATGTTGTCAAACCTGCGTATGGGGATAAAGCGAGTCTGTTATATACAGACACAGACTCTTTCATCATTAAACTGGACTGTCAGGATGTGTTTGAAGAGTTGAATAAGACTCCTCTCTTCGACTGTATGGATTTTAGCAATTTTAATGCCACACATCCATCCTACTCTAAAGCGCGAGAAGGTGAACTAGGATTGCTCAAGTCTGAAATAGGCTCTAAGATTATTAACCAGTTAATTGCTCTCAGACCTAAAACATATTCGTTCACCACACATGATGGGGAGCACACTTGTAAGTGTAAGGGCGTACCATACCATCTACAAGAGAAACCCTCACATGACTCATTTCAACACACTCTTGAAACAAACACTTCAATCAGGTATGTGTCGAGATCTATACGCAACGTGCAAGGAAAGATTTGTACATGTCGCAGTACCTGCAGAGGATTGTCAGCATTTGACGATAAACGCTACATTTTAAGCCCCACACAGTCCCTAGCGTATGGTCATCCTGATATTCCCAATAACAATGATGAGGATGCGATGGATGTAGAAGTGAGAGAGGAGGAGGAGGAGATGGAAGAAGAAGTGTTTATGGAGGAGGAGGAAGTAGAGCAAGCACAGAGACTCTACCCAATATTCAATCCCTGGAGCAAACGCGATGCTACAGCTCAGAAACTATTCAACCCTCGCTAGATTTTATGTTGTACAATTGTTAGGTAGTATTAAGATGGATGCCAATATGTTTAGAACTTTGTATGCTAAATGAATAGGATGTTAAATATTATTGTTTGTGAACTGTAAGAACTATGATTAGTTTAAAAAATAAGCTGTTTAATATTATTGTTTGTGAACTGTAAGAACTATGCTGTTTAATATTATTGTTTGTGAACTGTAAGAACTATGTTTAGTTTTAAAAATGATGTTGCTGTACATAAAAATATGTGAATAAACACCTGTAAATGACTATGTTTGTATAAATACCACCTCAGTTCCTTAGTTTTTAGCAGTCTTAACGAAGCATTAATCATGGATAGTTCCTATGATATAATCCATGCGGAACATCTAGATATTTTCAGAGAACCATCTCGTGTTATTATTGCTGGCTATTCAAACAGCGGAAAATCCTACTTGTGCAGTAAACTTGTAAGGAAGTATCAACACAAGTTCTCCTCAATAATCATATGCGGAGGAGGTTACTCTGAATTACGATCAGATCCGCAAATTAAAGGGAAGCTGATCGAGCATTCAACCATTATTGATCCTGTGGAAGAGCGAGTAGATAATGACTCGCATATCTTAGTAATCTACGATGACCTTTTTACAGAGTCTGCGAATTCAAAAATCGTATCAGACATGTTTACTAGGGGCCGACATTTCACGGTTTCCGTCATATTGATTACTCAAAATATATTTTTTCCTGGTAAATATTCGAGGAATATTAGTTTAAATGCTTCTCATTTCATATTGGTTAAATCACGAGACCTGTCACAAATTGAAACACTCGGACGACAAATATTTGGGAAAGTGGATTCAAAGAAATTTGTAGAGTTATATAAGCAAGTTATTAGCCAACCCTACGGCTATTTGCTAGTAGATCTGGGCTCGAACACTCCATCTACGATAACATTACGCGGTAATATTGTTCACGAACCGCCCTATGAGATAGTTTACCAATGGTGAGCAAGAAAGATGTACTGGAACGAGTATATAACGACCCCTCATCTAGCGGAGGGCTTGGAGGGGTACAGAGATTGTATAAGGCCGCCAAATTAATTAACTCTAGTATAACTCTAGCCGATGTAAAGGACTATCTGAAAAGCTCTGACTCCTATACGTTGCATTATTTACAACCACATAAATTCCCTCGGCGTCGGGTGTTAAGCCCTAAACCGCGACTATTTCAAGCTATAGACTTGGCCGAGATGAGTTTATTGGACAAACATAATGATGGAGTGAAATATTTACTCGTATGCGTAGATATTTTCTCCAGGTACGCCCAAGTAGTACCCTTACGCGCTAAGGATGGGAAAAGCACCACTAATGCTCTAGCTTTAATTCTAGATTCACCTCATTCTCAAGGAGTGCGCAAAATTAATTCTGATCGAGGTGGTGAATTTTATAACGCCACTATGAAAAAAATGCTGGCAGCAAGGAAAGTACGGTTATATAGTGTATTTTCTCAGGAGACTAAAGCTTCAATCGCTGAGCGGTTCATACGTACTTTAAAAGGTAAACTTTACAAGTTTATGACGGCGCGCAACACTTTAAAATACACGCAGGCACTACCTGATATTGTGAAAACATATAATTTAACCCCACACAGAGGATTGAAGGGGAAGACACCTGCGGAGGTGCACGCTCTATCCTCGCCCAGCGAACACGCCAAACAATTTGATTTAATGTATAAAAGTCCGAGCAAATCAAAGAGAGCTGTCATTCCTCGATGGAGTGTTGGTGATACAGTACGCATCACTCTATCTGATCGCATTTCCAAGTTTAAGAAAGGGTTTAAGCAGCAGAACACCCGAGAGATCTTTACAGTTACACGTATTGATCGGAGACAACACATCCCTTAATACTTTCTAAAAGATCTGAATGGGGAAGAAATTGATGGTGGCTTCTATAAACAAGAATTAACACCAACACATTTGCCTCAAACCTTTAATATTGAGAAGGTATTGGGACAACGCAGAGTCTCTGGCAAACTCCAGTATAAAGTTAGGTACGCAGCTTATGATCGATCATTCGATCAATGGATTGATGCTGCTGAGATATTACATTTATAATGAAGAAGCCCTTAGTTTATAAATACAAGGAATTGATCCAACTATTATCAAAACTTCAGTATTCCTCGAGAAAGCAGTTGATTGAAAAATTGAAGAAACCACATATAAATTGTTTATCAGAAATTTTTAATAACTTTTTAAAAAAAAAATTGCCCGTGCCTGACAAGGTCGTTAAAAAGTTGAAAAAATATAAATTGCTTATTCGGTCACTAGCCTGTAAGAAACCTTCTGTGTCAACTAAGAAACAGATATTAACCACCAAACGAGGAGGTAGTATTTTATCCATTATTTTACCGATTGCGGCTAGTTTAATTACACGGTTGTTCAGTAAGTAAAATGAAAGCCTTTTATCTCGTACCGCGTAAAATAGTGGACAACCGGAAAGCTGCACACAGCCCTGCCTACCCCACTGTGAAAGCGGTTGCTCGTCATCTTACTGTCAAACCACCTCCTCCTCCTCCTCAGCTGCATACCAACCCTTCCATAAAACATTTAATAGATTTGAAGTTGAAAGTGAGAGATCACGAATATGCGAGATCCTTGCTAAACCATTATGATGCTACTGGAATCGTTCGTTGGGATCTGAATGGAAATGTATTGGCTCCAGTATCTGGCATACATATAATTAATGACATTATACATAAAATGACTGTGCTTAAATCTGTTTTTCTACCGGATAAACTCCCCATTGCTCAACTGTTTTTCACACTAACATCTACATCGCGAGATTTATTCCGTAATACTACGGCAAG
The DNA here is from genome assembly GCF_040958095.1 of Procambarus clarkii. Classification (NCBI taxonomy): domain Eukaryota; kingdom Metazoa; phylum Arthropoda; class Malacostraca; order Decapoda; family Cambaridae; genus Procambarus; species Procambarus clarkii. The sequence continues at coordinate 12,759,465 of NC_091160.1, read as the reverse complement.
CAGTCAAGTGTATGAACCTCCGTCTGTTAAGAGAAAGGCATCTGTCAAGATTGATCCTCACAGTAAAAGGAAAGCTTCTTGGATTGTATATTAGCAGGTGAGTGTATATAAATGAGCGTGTAATGTGTAGATAGCTTTACTAGACAAAAAGCAGTCTAAGGAGATAGAGCGATGGACACTCACGTGATATACGCCACCAGTGTATCAGACACGCATTTATTCCCCAATAACATCCCCGCATCTTTCCAAAATCGATTGTTTAACCAGTTAGAATTAGATCCCAGGAGGAGTTATGAAATGTGTCTACAAAAATTACTCCTCCCCACTTCACATTACGTTATTAAGCGTGATAATCCTGAGGCATATATACGTGTAGGCGTTACGTATGAGAAAGTGAGCGAGGGGAAATACATGCATTCAAAGCATTTATTATCATCTGATGTTTTAGCCGGAACTATAAAAGAAATTAATACCACGATTAATAGAGAAATAGAGGCCATATTTTCAAGTAATGCTAAACTGAGTTTTTTAGGAAAGTCATTAAAACAATTTTCAGCTAAATATGGAACGCATTTTATTAAATATGATTCTTCCTCCAATCGAAGCAAGTTCACTACTGTGATTAGTGATGAGAATATTAGCTCTGCAACGGGGCATAAAAACATCAGTAGAGTTACATTATCATTTGGAACCGCTTTTGGGAAAGTGTTGGGCGTAGTTCCAGAAATAGAATATGACATATTCGCAAAACGTCAGTATGCCTCGAGTGTAGTTAACACATGTCTATTCCCGCCAATGCCTAGAGGAGGAGTTGATATTCTGTGTGTTTATTGCGATAGAATCTCTTCTACTAGATATGGAAACCAGTCTGTAAATATTTTGGATGTAATCTCCCTAAATGGAAGTGATAACAGCAACAATAAAAAACTATATGTGCGTCTTAACACTAACATGATAGATAGCGTCAGCATCACTATTAGGGATCAAGATGGTAACCCAATACATTTCGATGAACGTGGGTGCACCATAGCAGTCTTGCATGTACGCCCCGTTGCAGGAGGTATATAACACCAATGCTTTCCCGCCACTCCTCATTCGTCTGAAACAAGCGGAGAAATGCGTGTCCACTTTATTCCTCCCTCTGTTGAGGAATTATACATTCTGTTAACCCCTCCTAGAGGTGGAGGGACTGATGATATACGGATTTTCAACAGTAGTAGACGTTATACGCGAGGAGGAGGGATATTTTCCTTTTTAAGCGGGATAGCGCGTCGAGCAGCGCCCTTTATCATGAGGACTCTGGCCCCGGCTGCGCTTAGCTTGGGGCAGAACGTACTAGACGATATTAATAATGACAAACAAACTTTCAAACAATCTCTTAAGAAACGCGGAATTGAAACATTGAAAGGAGTGGGGAAGCAAATGATAGGTGGAAGAGTGCAGAAAAAGAATAAACAAACAAAAAAATTAGTAAACATCAAACGTTTTACTAAAGCGAAATATAATGATGTGTTGTCATAACTTCTTCTCACTCGGTTGGTGTTGTCTAAAGCGCGAACATGGCCGGATATAACGCTCTGGGCCTCCAGGTGCCATTAGAACATTATACAGCCGCTGTTAGTGAAGCCTTTCCTAAAGTATTTTCCCCTCGATTGGTAGAATCAACAATCGCCAGCAGACAAACGGTGGATGTATTACCTGTGAATTCTGGGGTCAATAATAAGTTTACAGACACTTATCTGGAATTCATCATCAAGGGAGTGAATGGTCAACTGGTGGATTTATCATATATAGCTTTAGAGTTGACTATTGATCTAACCGAAGAAGATGGAATAACGCCTTTAGGAGATGCTAAAAACGCATCGTTGGTGAATGGATTATCGCAAACTCTATTCAAATCCGCTATTGTGTATTTAAACGAAACAGTAGTTGAAACCAGCTCATTATTCTCATTCTGGTCATACGTAAAGTTATTATCTACAATTTCTGGGTGTAAGGCTAACCGCTATGATAAACTGTCACAGTTTTTTAACCGAGTTGATCCTGGTAAAATTGAAGCTGGTTATTTCACTAATGCCTCGGCTAGTGAGAAGCAACGGATGACTGATATGAAAACGAGTGGCGTGAATACATGTTTTAAACTAATGCTGGATGTCTCATCCGTTAGTGAATACGTTTTGGATAATGTGGACATCAGGGTGAGGCTCGAACTTCAACCTGATAAGTGGCTTATACTCAGCGATAATGAACATGCTAATTTTAAATATAATATCAAGTCTACACGTCTATGAGTGGATCGGGTATTGCCATACCCTGAAGGATTAGTAGCAGTTAATAAAGCCATGGTGCAGAATAACTCTCCTATTACGTATACTTTTAATAAAACATTATACAAAACGTATATATTGGGCACAGGTCAACGCTCTATTACAATGGACCAGCCGTGGGGGACTGTTATACCAGAACATTTATATATGATCATCCTTGATATGGAGGCTGTGTCTGGTGCATATAATCGCAACCCGCTTTATTTGGAAAACTGCGAGCTTAGTAAAGTATTAATATCACAGAATAGCACTAATATTGTCAATATTGGGTGTGACTTCCCTCATAACTGCGCCAAGTTGTATTACACAGCATTACAAGCCTTAGGCTTCGATAAAGACAATATATTATCTTATGACACATATGTGAATGGTGGAACCATACTGGCCTTTAATTTACAACCCGAGGATATCGATGACACCATCCCAATTGAAAAAAGTGGTAATCTGAGGATCGCTTTGGAATTTAAACGCGGAGTAGCTAGAAATAAAGTCATACTAGTTTACGGCTCTACAACAGGTGTGATCAGCATTAACGCGGATCGTCGCGTTATTTGCGATACGCGAGGATAAAATATTAATATGAATTGTTTGGAAATAAATGAGGCTATCAGAAGTAATTTAGGTGCTAGGGTAGACTATCTAGGATGTTTCCTAGCTGATGAAGTACGGAAAATACTGACAAAAATACATAAAAAAAGACCTGTGGTGTTCATAATGAACACTCTGGAGTCGGGTTCTCGTAATAAAATGGGGCATTGGATAACATTCTATGTAAATAAGGATGAAGGTAGAAGCGAGATAGTTATACTAGACAGCTATGCCAATCCTGCAATAGGATCTTATTCAAGATATTTCGAAGAGTTTATGTCTTACTTCCAAGACTATACCCTATATATTATGAAGAAAAGGATTCAATCCTTGAATAGTTACTTCTGTGGGAATTACGCCGTTTATTTTGCATATCATTTTTGCAGACTAGGCTTAGAGGCCGCCCTGCTTCACTTTGATGAAGCGTTTAAATATGGTCATTTTCGCAAGAATGATGAAAAAGTGTTGAAATTCAATTACGCTCAGATGAAAATGCCTGTGTGTAGGCAAACATTCTGCTTAAACGGTAGTGATGCTGAGTGTGAAACGCTGTGTGACGAAGTTGGTTAGGATGATGCTGCGGTGAGTAATACTTTATGTAGGATTGAATGATGAACATAATAATGACTGTATTTATGTTTACAACATTGACAACAACGAAACTTATAACCTTTTTCCCTTTCTACAGATTGACTGATTGACTAGCGTGTCGGGAAGGTTCGATGGACTGAGTGAAGGTCTTTCTACAACTGTCTGCTAGCTAAACCACCAAGAAGAAGTCTTATTATTATTATCGTTGTAAATCGCTTAAGTGTTTAATAAAGAAATAAATTTATATAATGTGTTTACTTTTCCCTCGTTATTGCTCTCACCATGTTGATCACGTTGCGATATAGCTTACACATACTAAAAGGTTTTGCACAGAACAATGGTTGATGGTATGGGAGCGGGTGGGGATGAGGGGTGTGAGTGATTGATTGATGGCTGACAGGTGTGGGTCTGTCGTATGTACCTCGCGCCTCCTTACCGGAATCCACAGTGTAAGGGGAGTCGCCGTGGGACTAACATCAACACTCTGAAGACAACGAAAACCTTTTTAGACAAATGGTCCCCAGTTCCGCTGGAGAGTGCCCTCTCACCCCTCAACACTTGCGACTTCCTGTAGGAGGAAGCTAATGGACAATCCTCTCAGGTATGGGGGTTCTCCTCTCCCTCCCCCCTCCCCAAACATCCTCTACTCACGATCATCAAACTATTATCATTAAGTCTATGACAATCTCCTTCCTCATATTACACTCTTATCCTTGTATTTTCATACGTCTTCCCAGAAATTCCCTTTGTGTCTAGAGCGATGCGGTACACCTGCCCACCCGCCAAACTTCCGGGAAATTCCCCAAAAACCCTGTGTGACGACGACGACGCGCTGCGACTACGACGTCGCGCGCCACCTGGCACCCAACATCATGACCTCCCCTCTTTCCGGCCACATACCCAAACACAACACCCTCACACGCGTCCGAAACACACCAAAACTTCCCCGAAAATCCCCCAAAACCCTGTGTGACGACGACGACGCGCTGCGACTACGACGTCGCGCCTCACCTGCTCAGATGGCACTCAAGAGTGCCACCTGGGGCAGCTGGTGCGCGTCGCCGTAGTCGCACTTTACACTACTGAATAGTGGTCATACTGAAAGCATTTGAAGCATTGCTTGAGCTTGTAAAACCTCTGTGGGTTGATTTTGTCAGGTTCAGCCATAATGCCAAATGCAGAAAGGCCTTGTGTGCAGACTTGCGTTGCTTGCTCCGGTGAAGCCAGAGTAAGTTTCAGTACTTGGTTGTTGCGTTGGGTTGTGAATTTGTGGGCATGAAGTATTTTAACATCCCTGTTTTTTTCTCTATTTCTTCAATTATTTCATCAACTGAGTGATCCATGATGATGTCATGGAACCTATGTACAAAGATGGTGCGTTGGGCTTGGAATTCGGCAGGAGGGTAGACAATGATCTTCTTCTCCTTAAGTTTGTTCAGGTTGTCGGTCGAAAGGAGGTCTGGGAGGTTTGCATTGGGTAAAAACAAGATGGCTCCATTCGTTATTTTGTACACATTTTTGTAGGTAATCTGGGTGGTCTCATGAACCACCTCAAGTAGTTGGGCTGGAGTACGAACCCGGCCAGATTCGTCTGTGAATCTGACTTTGGTCGCCATAGCTTTGTGGGGCCAGGCAGCCTAGTCTAATCTATACTATGGTGGGTGGTTGTGAAGTGTCCAGGTAGACTAAGTGGATGGTGGGTGTTAGTTAGGCCGAGGCCTCTAACTTCTAGTTGCTAGGCAACTAGAGCTACTAGACAAGGTGGTAATTGAACCTATCGATAGCCTAAGCCTGCTACAAGGCTGTTAGTTGCCTGATCAAACCTCCGCGAGAATTTCAAGAACCCGGTTTTGGCTACCGCTCGGGATTGATCGTTTGGAATGGCGAAATACAAGAGGTAGAAACAGTTTAGAAAGACAGCCTTATTCACACCTTACTTCTATGATTAATAGGTTATGCATTGTGTATTGTGTGAGTGTGTGTGTTGTGTGTTGTGGTACAGGCAGGGAGAGAATGGGGAGGAGGGGTGGGGAATTGGGGGGGAGGGGGTGTGGGATGAAGGATGAGGATGGGTAGTTATTTTATTTGGACATCATACTGCTGTAAGCGTCTGTAGAGTTGGGTTGGGACACAGTACAGTTGCCCCGGTGTGTCTTGACGCCGAGAGAGCTTGTAGCCGATGTCTTATCAGGATGCCCGGGTGCTTCCGATCCCGTGGTGCTCGTCCACTGTCTGGATGTTGCGGGTGAAGGAGTTTGTTTATAGGGTGCCGGATAAGATGTCTCAGCCGAGGGCACCGCCTGGTGGCCGGCTGCCCGATGACTTGAAGGTGATTTGGGAAGCGTATTGCGTGCGCTTTCTGATATACAAGTTCCCGGAGAAATATTAGTTAACGTCTTGCACGTACCGCTACGCCGTGCGTGGTTCAGCTGCCGCCGTGCACTTGACACCCCGCGCTATGGTGCGAGGAGTCTCCCTCTAACGTCCACCTCTGTTTCCGTCACCACTCCTCTCTCTACGGCCCACCACATCCAACACTTTTGACTTTCTTCTCCTCCTTAACGTCTGCGCGTTTCCCTACATTTGTCCTGGTGCAGTCATCGGGAGGGTCCACCCTTCATGCAAACTGCACCTATTCTCAAGAAAAAGAAGAGTAAAGGTCATACTCTAGGTGTAATAAAGATATTTTGTGTAAATATGATATTCGTGTAAATATAAGTATTTTATGCTGCTTGATTGATTTTTTTTTATACAAGTGTGTTATTTTTGCGTATTTGGCAACAGAGTATTAGTATGACTTATCCTTAATTAGTAATTGTTATTAAAGTTGAGTTTATTTAAATGTGACATATTCACATGCCTAAACATGTTAACATCTTAGTGTAACTAGGCGGATATTTAAACATGTAATAAAAATATTGTTGTGTTTGAATATATAAGGGTAGTTGCAATATTGTTGGACGTACAACATAATTGAAAGATTTATTAGTATGAATATGCAGCTGGGAAACTAGAATCGGGCTTATGGCTCTAAATACGATTTTGGGATTAATGTGGTATAATATTACATCTGAAGAAAGGGGATAATGTTGGAACATAACAGGTTACTGGGTTTAAAGCAATGTATGTATGTATGTATGTATGTATGTATGTATGTATGTATGTATGTATGTATGTATGTATGTATGTATGTATGTATGTATGAATGTATGTATGTATGTGTGTATGCATATATGAATGTATTGTTATGACCCCATGTAACCTGGGTGAATCGAGTCTACCCTTGTGAGAGTTATTCTGCTTTCCGGACCTGAGATCAAGAGGTCAGAGAAAGAACATATATAATAAATGACAGTGAATAATTTTAAAATATGAGCAGAGGATGATTGCCTGGTAATAAGTGACATGAAATAAGATGTCGATACTTTGGTGACATGACGTGACGCTAGCAGGATGTCGTGACCTCACTTGAGTCACAGCAGTCGTCAGAGATCTACTTCGTTGATCTCCTGAAAGGAGGATGAATATAATTCCCTGTGTTAGTGCTGGAGTGAAGGCTACTTACTTGCAAGTGTGAGAAAGCTGTTGGGGACATTACACACAGAGATCACAATAACATGATGCATCAAATGAACAAATCCACAAGGGTTTGTGAATTCCGTGTGAGGTCAGTGGAATTCCCGGTTGCAATTCTTTTACCATGTCGTAGTACAGTCGATTAAGGCGCATTTCGGATCCTCTCGGACGTAGGTTCGAAACCTTGTTACGGCCCTTTTGGATTTGTTCTGTTTAGGACATTATAAACCATTTCTCTGTGATTTGGATAAATTAAAGGCGACCTGGAAGTGAGTGTTGGTTCTGCCTTTGTGAACACTAATTGTGTTACTTCTTCCAGAAGAAGGAAGTAAGCAGGTGTTTCTGTGTGAAGCCTGCTGGGCGACTCCGTGTACTCAAGTCAGGACTAGAAGAAGCCTTTTCAATCAGTCCTATAGCAAATTTTGTGTGCGGCCTGTGTGAGCGCCATGTTAGGGGGCTAGGAAGTGAGCGTCCTATATCATAGATCTCTGCGGTAAGCCTGTTTAATCGTTTGTTAGATTAGCTATCAGTGTTTGATCGTGTGCCCAGCGATCATAGTAAACATATGTATGTATAAGGTAGTAATTTTATTGAGCCATTGAGCTGAATTAGGAAATTTAAGTTGAGAGGACATGCTAGAGGCGAGAACGGTGCACCCTCACTCATTCCTGTCTGGTGAGTGACTGACGGGCAGCTGTAGGGCGGAAGCTCCTGGTGGCTTGTCAAGACACATTTCCAGGTTGGACCCGTCCTGGATGGGGGAGTACCCATCACAGTTGGACGGTGCTCTCGGTGCCTGAGGGCGAGATTTAATACTAGGATATAGGTTTATTACTTACGTTTTGTTAGGATGCATATTTACTGGCATGGTAATTAAATTGCAGGTTTGTCTGGCAAAGAGTTATTGGAGGAACTTCGAGGTTGGAGAAGTTAATGGAAGAGCTTTGAGGCTGGAGAAGATGTGTATGCTGAACCCTGAGGTAGAGCAGAACTACATGATGAGGAGTTGACCTCAAGCAGTGTAGGAGAGCTACACATTTCTTTAGGGAATCAGCATTACTGATGTTGATGCATGTCTTTGTAATGCAGCAGACAGGGAGAACTGCAGAAATGCCTTTCCTGATATTTGGGAGGACCTAGAGATATACATTGGTGGTGAACCTCTAGGAACAGAACAGAGGACCTTTCTGGACACATAATTGTATAAGCAGAGTGCTTGAATGTTTATTGGCATGTTGTTGGAAATTTCCAACACTACTACAACACTGTTGTATTATTATTAATTATTACTAAAGCTACTAATCACTGTAGTAATTAAAATTAACCAACCGTAGAGTTCACATGTACTAATAATTGCATCTGTACAATAAGGCTATAATTCTTACGTCACCAGACGCCAGTATTGCGTCAGATTCCATTATAATAAACACATCTATATCCAGAGTGTCAGAGAATTGAGTTTGATTCTCTAAAACCAACGGTGTTCTGTGTGATAATTATTTACAGATAGACTGATCCCCAACTAATGCCAAATAGAGCGTTTATAGTTACAACTGTTATCTGGTAATAAATTTAACGTCACACGTGAATGCCCTGGAGAGACTTTAATTCATCTCCATTGCTTGTTTACCATCGTAAAACGAGCAAATAATAATATTTAACTCCTCTGAATAATAAACCGATCCTTATCCGAGCATTTCAATTGCAACTGCGAGAAATTATATTATTCGTAGTAAATAATTTGTGTATCAAATGCGAGACACGGAGCGGGGGGCAGAGAGAGACGCCATTAGCCAAGCGGCCTTACCACGAGACGCTCCTACCCAGGAGGACGCCACCGAGAGCGGGAGAGGAAAGTCGCCACTGTGAGGTGTGAAGAACAGTTGCAGAATACAGCAACTTCGCTGGTGTCAGTGTCACTGTATACGCCGTGTTGAACTGTCAACGAGAATTAACTTGACGTTCAGCCAGGAACCTGTTAATTGGTTCTGTGTAGCCAACGTGACCGGCCAGAGAAGCGCGTCAACATCTAGGCTAGGCTCGACACCACGTGTTCGTTACTACGACGCCAGAACCTAGGACGCGAGCTTCGGCAAGCCTTAACTTACACAGTGCCCTATTAGATATGTACCTTTATTCTCTTTTGATGCATCATTATGAATAGGTTATAGCTGGGTAGCTTGTCGTGACGCCGAGCGACTATAAAAACCCACAGGTTATTATCTGTCTCCCCTCTCCATTTTAATTTCTTGAACATAGATATTTAGCAGCCTAATATGTTGCTACTGAATATATTTTGATTTGCAGTGTGTGTGAAGAATTCCCCGAGCTGTCATTTCCCGTGTTAATCATCTCCCAGTGTTCCATGATGAGTTCAGGAGATTCCGAGGATGAGTCATAACCGATGTCTTGGAAAACGTCTTCAAGCTAAGACCCTTTTCCGTATTCCTTTAATTACATTATCTGTGGTGTGTTATCACTACGGATCACTGTTTTCTGGATTAACACGTGTTTATTATAATCATTAATTTCTCATGTTCATAATCTATGTTCTTATTGGTGATTGTTTTAGTTATTCTATAATCGGTCATAGGATTAGTTTATTGCATAATGAACTGGTGCACGAACCACACTAGTTCCTAGATATATATGAAGTTCTAGTAATAACCCCCCAATGTAGGTGTTTGAGGCTTTGATTCAGTTAAATTATATAAAGCCCATTAATTATACAAGTGATTATATTCTCTAGTATTTATCCATAGTTACTGGTTCATCTAGGAATTTTCTAATGATCACATTTTATTAGTTTCCCTCTTTACTGTAAAAGCGGGTGGTCCTTCGTAATTGATTTTAATTACATTAATATTTAAATAAATAGAGTCAAGCCCCAAATGTCCCACATTATGGTCCTTCGAACCGGATAAACATAAATTATAATTATAAATACTAATTAGTAATAACTAATCCTTGTGTGATGTAATCTAGACTAACCATTTAATTAATTGTGTCTGCCAACAGCGTAACACATAAGTTAGTCTAAGTCACACCAATTCATTGCTACTTTCACCTCATGTATAAGGTAGCACTAGTGGGACACAGTCAATTACCCACAACACGTAGACCTACACTTCATACTGAAGTAAGAATCTTTAGGTCACCAGGAACAACAGCTCATAACCTTTATATGTTTTCACTTGTGTGTGCAAGTTCACACTTATAAACTATAAAAACAAAAAACCCAAAAATACAGCACAATTATATTCACCTTACTGCACCACAATAATCTTTACCAATCTTATTAGGTAGAATTTAGGCTGAGATTGTACTGAATTTGGTACAAGCCCAGACTAAATAAATTTATAGTTCTTAGGTAGGAATTATCTAGACTAGACTTAAGCTAGTCATTAGTGTATGTATTATACTATTTGTGCTGACCCTATCCAAGGTGGGATTAAATTTTGAGATAACTCTGATTGGAGTGTCTCCATAATATTTCTCTTGTACTCATTATTTGTGTATTGCTGGATGATCCCCATTACCTCTAATGGTGATATAGAAGAGCTAACCGGACGAGAACTAATGGTGAAGTTCAGACAATGCACAAAATATCTAGCTACTTGTTGTTAGGTAGGTACATTTAACCTCAAGTGAGGTAGAGTATAAATTAGCCACATTATATTAGGCTACATTTAATGTTACTTGTCAACTAATGAACAAGTACCCAAGCTTCATTAGTAATACATATACTAATCCCATGAAGTTTGGACCCAAGCCCAACATGGCTACTCCTGAGCAATTAAGGAGAACCTATATTGGCCTTAAAGGTCATTTGACCAGACTAATTAACAAGGCTGAGGGCTTATCTAAAGAAACTCCCATTGACTCTGATCACTTAGAGACATCAGTAAGAGTAGCTGATCTGAAATTTGATCAAGTTAGGTCTGCAGGTCAGTCTTATATTACTCTACTGAATACCATAGAAACTGATCCTGATGAAGTAAGTCAAATTGTAGACGATATCTCTCAGTATGAAGAGGAGACTCAAGATATACTTTACAGGCTATCTAAACTAGCAAAACAATCTAAATCCAATACCAGTAACACAGGGTCTCAATTCAGTAACCAACTACCAGAGGTTCGTTTACCTACTTTAGACTTAGCTACATTTTCAGGATTAGATACAGAAAATTGGGACAATTTTTGGACTTCATTTGAAGTTCATATACATAAGAAATCGTCTCTAGACAAGGTTTCTAAATTCTCATACCTGCTTAGTCTTCTCAAAGGAGAGGCTAAAAAGGTCATACATAACCTAACTCTCGATGAGAGTAATTATGAGAAAGCTATAAAACTGTTGAAGTTGAACTATTGCAACAAAGAGTTGAGTATAGCTACCCTCTATTACCAATTACTAGATCTGAATGCACCAAATAATAGACCAGAGTCACTTCAAAGCTTCAGACTAGAAGTAGAGTCTCTAGTAAAGGCCTTAGGTACTAAAGTTGATATACCAGCTTCAGAATGGTCAATCAAGTTATTTTTGCAGAGGAAATTACCTCGAAATGTCTTAACAGAGCTCTGCTCACATTATAACACCGAGTTCCTCACTCTTGACCAAATATTCGAGGGACTGAGAATAACGGTTAACAGGTTGAAGACCCATGATAAAATTAAACCTGAGTCTAAACCAACTAATACTGACACTTCAGTCCAACCCCAACAGGCTTTGAATAAGTCTAATAAATATAAATCCAAGACTACTCCATCCACTGGAAAAAGAAGTGGTAATGTAGGTACTTATTCGGTGTCTCCTTCTGAGATAACCAATGACTTGTCTACTAAAGAGACCATGTCAACTAAAGAAAGAAGGTGTCTGTTTTGTAATCAAGGACATGGCACCTACCAATGCTCAGTTTATCCTACTTATAATGCTAGGATTAAAAGGTTGCAAGAAATACACAAGTGCACCAAGTGCATGGGCTCTCATGATCCCAAAAAATGTGTAGTGCAACTACGTTCCTGCAATAGATGCAACCAAGGTGTACATCACTACGCCTTATGTAGAAAATCTTCTACTCAATCCATGACCACTGGGGAGAATTCCACGAATTCTACCACAGTGCAATATTGTAAAGTGCATCAAGAAATAAATGTACTTGCTACTGAGTCAGGCAATAATACCACTCTGCCTACAGCTCAACTTAGACTAATAAACAGGAAATCTAGAGTTAACACTATAGGTCTTTTTGATCAAGGATCACAGAAAACCTTCATTACACAACAGTTAGTAGAGCAGTTAAAATTAAAACCTGCCAAAAGTGTGAGGTTAAATATTTCTGGTTTCTTGACTAATAGTGGACCTCGTGAATACCAAGTAGTTAAGGTATTAGTGAGACTTGGATCTTCCACTAGTCCAATACAAGCGGTAGTAGTAGATAAACTTCCTACAGACCTGCAGGTCACAGGATTAGCTCGCACTGCGAAACATCTTAAACGAAACCACATGAGGCTAGCAGATTACAAAATAAATTCTGACTGCCTCACTGATGTTGGAATACTTATAGGCGCGGATCATTATTACAAATTTATAACTGGATGCACCAGACAACACGGAATGAATTTGTTGTCATCTGCTGGAGGCAAATTGCTTACTGGACCGGTGCTTTTCTGACAAAATCCAGCGTCAACAAACCAACAGTCTAACAACATAATAGTGGCGTGACTAGGCTTGGAACAGTCACCCCTACGTTTCAGAGAAATATCTGAAGATATTGAGTCTGATCCACCTGTACATCGCCTGTAGGATTTAGACACTTTAGGTATTATCCCTGAGCAACCAAGCCCTGATGATATGTGGACTTATCAGCAATATCTGGATACAGTTGTCTATAAAGATAAACAATATTGGGTAAGACTCCCATGGAAGTTGAATCATCCACAACTTCCAGTTAATTATTTTATGGCAGCCTCACAATTGCAGTCTCAATTAATACGACTACAGAAGCAGCCAGACAAACTGAACATGTATCATCAACTCATCCAACAACAACTTAACAGTAAATTTATCGAAGTTGTTGATAACGATGACCGGAAAATAGGTCATTATTTACCTCATCACGCTGTGGCGAAAGACTCATTGACAACACCTATCCGTATTTTCTTCAACTGCTGTGCTAAAGTAAAGCCAAGCAGTGTGTCTTTAAATGAATGTCTCCAAACGGGACCTAGCCTAACACAAAGGCTACATGATGTGCTGTTACGATTCCGCACTGGTATTTTCGCTTATACTGCTATCAGTAAAGCTTTCCTCCGAGTAGGTTTGCAGGAGGAGGATCGTAACTACACTAAGTTTCTCTGGATTAAGGACCCATTGGATCCTAACAGTGATATCACATATCGTTTTGCCTCAGTATTATTCGGAGCTACGTCCTCACCGTTTCTGTTGCAAGCAACATTAGACACACATTTGAGGAAGTCAAATAGTCCTTATAAGGCAGACATTAGTGACAACTTGTATGTCGACAATTTCCAGGGAACTACTAATGATCAAACCAATTTGGTAGAAATCTACCATGAGGCTAACTGTGAGCTATTAGGAGCCAATATGGCCACTACAGTCATGGGCCTCAAATAATGAATCATTAAACCAGATAATCGAGAAAGAATTTCCAAGTTATCAGGTACCCAATCAATTAAAGGTTCTAGGTGTGGAATGGAACACAAGTACTGACGAGATGAATGTCAAGTCAGTACAAACCGATAACTCAACCCTTACCATGAGAACATTGCTCTCGTTTGTCAGTCAACCATTTGACCCTTTAGGCTTACTTATTCCTATATTAATAAGGGGCAAACTCCTAATGCAGGATTGCTGGCAGAAACATATGAGATGGGATGATCCGTTACCAAGTGAGTTTCAAGCTAAATGGCAGATACTCTCAACGGATTTTAATCAGTTAGGTGTTTTAAAATTTCCTCGTAATGCTTCAGGACCAAACTTTCTCACAAATTTGCACGTTTTCTGCGATGCCTCTGGCAAAGCGTATGGCGCTGTAGCCTACTTAGTTAATAGTGCACAATCAGTTTTGCTCACATCTAAAGCAAGAGTTGCTCCCATTAAGAAGAGATCTTTACCTCAAATGGAGTTGACTGCATTGCTGGTGGGGGTAAGATTGGCTCATTGCCTGACAAAGACACTCAATAATATCCACTTTGGTGAGATTGTCGTGTGGTCAGACAATGAGGCAGTCTTACAATGGGTAAGAAACAACAACAACAAGACTCCCTACGTCAGTAATCGTGTTAGAGAAATTCATGAGTTGTCTGTTGGATATAAATTCAGACATGTTCCTACTAAGGACAATCCTGCAGATTATTTATCTCGAGGATTAACACTAAAACAACTCATCAAGTCTTCGCTGTGGTTCAATGGACCTTCATGGCTTGTTGGTGGTCAGTGGCCCAAACAAAAGCCACAAGTCATAGTGACCAATATCACCACTCCCATGAAAGGACCAGAACCTCAACGAATCTTAGCCATTGATCCTCACAATTATTCTAACTTAAGTAAGTTATTAAGAGTGACTGCACATGTGTTTGATTTTCTTGCTAAGATAGGAATTCGACATAAGTTTCCCAATCCAATCCTCTACTGGATCAAACGTGCACAACAAGAGACATATGGAAGCGAATATGAAAATCTTCCAGATAAATTAACTAAGTCTCTAGGTATCTGGTATGATGCCAACACTCATAATATACTAAGATGTGGAGGACGTTTGCTTCATGCAAAAATTTATCTGGACACAAAGAATCCAATTCTTCTACCACGTCACCACATCATCACCAAACTTCTAGTTTTACATCACCATCAATATGGTACTTTACATGGTGGAGTGTTAGATACACTCACCGACATTAGACAGAAATACTGGCTTCCTCAAGGTCGTCAGACAGTCAAGTCAATTATTAAATTCTGTGTAATCTGTAAAAGATACGATGCTAGAGTATGTCCTTACCCAGGACCTCCACCACTCCCAGAAGAAAGAGTGGTTAATCTTCGTGCCTTTGAAACCACTGGTGTTGATTACACAGGAGCCTTACTTCTCACTGGCAACCCAGACAAGATACCAGTGAAAGCATACATTTGTCTCTTTACGTGTGCTACAACCAGAGGCGTACATTTGGAAGTGACTTCAGATATGAGTGCTGAAGCCTTCCTCCAGGCCTTCCGTAGATTTGCAGCTCGCAGATCTTGTCCCAAACTAATGATATCGGACAATGGTTCCAATTTTGTGGCAGGAGAAGCTTGTCTGCGAGAAGTCTGGAATCATCCAGAAGTACAGTCAGTCCTGCAGAGACGACAATGTCATTGGAAATTTATAGCACCAAGAGCCCCTTGGCAAGGTGGTTTCTATGAGCGAATGATAGGCACAGTCAAGAAGTGTTTAAGAAAAACCTTACACAAACAAAAGGTCAGTTACTCCGAACTCCAAACCATTGTTGTGGAAATCGAGGCGGGAGTCAATAACCGCCCATTAACATACCTGTCTGATGATTTCTCCCAAAGAGAACCTCTGAGTCCCTCACACTTGATACATGGAGGTCTACTGAGCCCTCTCATACCTTTAGCCGAAGAGTACCCCGTAGACCCTTCACATGTGACCAGAAGTGACTTGGTAGAAAGTTACCAGCATCTCTCAAGGGTTATTGACAGGTGGAATGAGGTGTGGACTCGAGAGTACCTCACAGCTCTACGAGAGTACCACTATGGAGCTTCGAGTCCTTATAATAAAGTGCAACTTACACCAGGGGACCTAGTATTAGTCGACAGTGATGGACCAAGGTCAGAGTGGCCCATAGGCAAAATTGTTGCCATTCATCCAGATCCTCAAGGTATCCTGAGAGTAGTGAAAGTTTTATGCCGAGGCAACACTACTCTGAAAACTTTAGAGAAGTTGGTACCTCTCGAATTAGCAGAACGAGAGTATCTGCCAGAACCAGTTTCTCCCGTAGTTTCCGAGGACAGTAATTCTGATCCACCGAGCAACCGTCCCAATAGAGCTGCTGCTCAACAATGTAAGCGGAAACTGCAAGCCTATTACAGCTCTGACCAAGAGTAAAACCCTTTACATCCAATTTAAGTAACCATGATGATACTGTGGTGTGATGTCTAGTAACAAACCATTACAAGTCACTATGACCCAGGACATTCTCATCACCGTAGATTCTGTTATTTGAATTGTGTGATTTAAATCTTTAATTATTGTATAGGCTATAAATAACATTATTTATCTAGAGTATCTGAGAGTTTGCAGACTTTGAGACTTTGTAACATACACATTACATGTTATAGCGACACCAGTCACAGAGTTTGCTGTAAGCTTTCTTAGTTGTTAGCTTTAGGTAATTCATAATAACATGTTCCATTTAACATGAAATCTGCAAGACTTAAGTTTCTTGTATGTCCTTGACAAATACGGGACATTCGTTATATGTGTACTAACATACTAACATACTAATATACTAATATTAATACTAACTTCGGGATGGGTGTGTCAGTACTCCACATTACACTGCGGCCCTAAAATTCTCCCCCCGGAGTTATGTTGGAAATTTCCAACACTAATACAACACTGTTGTATTATTATTAATTATTACTAAAGCTACTAATCACTGTAGTAATTAAAATTAACCAACCGTAGAGTTCACATGTACTAATAATTGCATCTGAACAATAAGGCTAGAATTCTTACGTCACCAGACGCCAGTATTGCGTCAGATTCCATTATAATAAACACATCTATATCCAGAGTGTCAGAGAATTGAGTTTGATTCTCTAAAACCAACGGTGTTCTGTGTGATATTTATTTACAGATAGACTGATCCCCAACTAATGCCAAATAGAGCGTTTATAGTTACAACTGTTATCTGGTAATAAATTTAACGTCACACGTGAATGCCCTGGAGAGACTTTAATTCATCTCCATTGCTTGTTTACCATCGTAAAACGAGCAAATAATAATATTTAACTCCTCTGAATATTAAACCCGTCCTTATCCGAGCATTTCAATCGCAACTGCGAGAAATGATATTATTCGTAGTAAATAATTTGTGTATCAAAAGCGGGACGCGGAGCGGGGGGCAGAGAGAGACGCCATTAGCCAAGCGGCCTTACCACGAGACACTCCTACCCAAGAGGACGCCACCGAGAGCGGGAGAGGAAAGTCGCCACTGTGAGGTGTGAAGAACAGTTGCAGAATACAGCAACTTAGCTGGTGTCAGTGTCACTGTATACGCCGTGTTGAACTGTCAACGAGAATTAACTTGACGTTCAGCTGGAAACCTGTTAATTGGTTCCGTGTAGCCAACATGACCAGCCAGAGAAGCGCGTCAACATCTAGGCTAGGCTCGACACCACGTGTTCGTTACTACGACGCCAGAACCTAGGACGCGAGCTTCGGCAAGCCTTAACTTACACAGTGCCCTATTAGCTAAGTACCTTTATTCTCTTTTGATGCATCATTATGAATAGGTTATAGCTGGGTAGCTTGTCGTGACGCCGAGCGACTATAAAAACCCACAGGTTATTATCTGTCTCCCCTCTCCATTTTAATTTCTTGAACATAGATATTTAGCAGCCTAATATGTTGCTACTGAATATATTTTGATTTGCAGCGTGTGTGAAGAATTCCCCGAGCTGTCATTTCCTGTGTTAATCATCTCCCAGTGTTCCATGATGAGTTCAGGAGATTCCGAGGATGAATCATAACCGATGTCTTGGAAAACGTCTTCAAGCTAAGACCCTTTTCCGTATTCCTTTAATTACATTATCTGTGGTGTGTTATCACTACGGATCACTGTTTTCTGGATTAACACGTGTTTATTATAATCATTAATTTCTCATGTTCATAATCTATGTTCTTATTGGTGATTGTTTTAGTTATTCTATAATTGGTCATAGGATTAGTTTATTGCATAATGAACTGGTGCACGAACCACACTAGTTCCTAGACATATATGAAGTTCTAGTAATAACCCCCCAATGTAGGTGTTTGAGGCTTTGATTCAGTTAAATTATATACAACCCATTAATTATACAAGTGATTATATTCTCTAGTATTTATCCATAGTTACTGGTTCATCTAGGAATTTTCTAATGATCACATTTTATTAGTTTCCCTCTTTACTATAAAAGCGGGTGGTCCTTCGTAATTGATTTTAATTACATTAATATTTAAATAAATAGAGTCAAGCCCCAAATGTCCCACACATGTAAGATGAAGTGTAAGGTTAGAGATTGATTCCTTCTTTTGTTGGGGAACACTTATGTAGATGTTTCTGGTATTTCAGCCCCAAGCAGAGTTCATATACTTTTAGGGTTGAGGATACAGTATTGTTGTGATTGGTTTTCAGCCCCAAGTAGTGAGGGAGTATTAAGTGGTAAGCCAAGAGTTTGGCAGCCACTTGATATGGACAGTTGGTGAAGCCAGGATATGATACTAGAGTGCAACCGGGTTGTAGCAGCTTAGAGTGTTGTATGGTAATGTTCTATTTTATATGTCATGTTTCATGTACGTTTTCTTAGTATGTTAAATGTTTTAAATGTTAGCTGGCTTTTGCTCTTGTCCTGGTGAGGCTTCCCAGAAAGCGAGAGAGAGGGGCACGGCTGTAGATAGGGTGACAGTAGACACTAATTCATGAAAAAGGGGGGGGGGGGATTTAGGAGATCATTCCAAACAAGGAGAGAGAGAGGGGAGTCACGGTGGCTCGAGTAGGGTGCGTACACATGACAACGAGGTCGGTTTTGGAGCCGCACCCTTAAATGGGTGATGCTGAACCCCTCTGCAAGATCAGGAGGGGTACAGGATGATCTCCTAGGTAAATTCCACACACTCCAGTGTCCATCGCTGATCGACCGACAGTAGTGGGGAGTGAGGCTGCCGAGATCGGCTGTTTGTTCCGTCAGGGAGTGGTTGGGGACGTTGTCCGCTTGTACACAGTCTGTCAGCAACAACCAGAGCTCCCTTTTGAAGTTTTAATCTCCAACCCTTTTCCTGATAATATGGACAGTATGGATAATATGGACTAGTTGTGCTTGTGGGAGTTGAGCTCCGTCTCTTTGGTTTCGCCTCTCAACCGCCAATCTACTGATGTAGAGGTTCCTGAGCTTCTCGAGCTCAATCACATCTACATTTGAAAGTGTATATGTATGTATGTATGTATGTATGTATGAATATTTGTATGTACTCACCTAGTTGTACTCACCTAGTTGTGTTTGCGGGGGTTGAGCTCTGGCTCTTTGGTCCCGCCTCTCAACCGTCAATCAACAGGTGTACAGATTCCTGAGCCTATCGGGCTCTATCATATCTACACTTGAAACTGTGTATGGAGTCAGCCTCCACCACATCACTTCCTAATGCATTCCATTTGTCAACCACTCTGACACTAAAAAAGTTCTTTCTAATATCTCTGTGGCTCATTTGGGCACTCAGTTTCCACCTGTGTCCCCTAGTGCGTGTGCCCCTTGTGTTAAACAGCCTGTCTTTATCAACCCTGTCAATTCCCTTGAGGATCTTGAATGTGGTGATCATGTCCCCCCTAACTCTTCTGTCTTCCAACGAAGTGAGGTTTAATTCCCGTAGTCTTTCCTCGTAGCTCATACCTCTCAGCTCGGGTACTAGTCTGGTGGCAAACCTTTGAACCTTTTCCAGTTTAGTCTTATGCTTGACTAGATATGGACTCCATGCTGGTGCCTCATACTCCAGGATTGGTCTGACATATGTGGTATATAATGTTCTGAAAGATTCCTTACACAAGTTTCTAAATGTCCGTTCTTATGTTAGCCAACCTGGCATATGCTGCTGCTGTTATCCTCTTGATATGAGCATCAGGGGACAGGTCTGGCGTGATATCAACCCCCCAGGTCTTTCTCTCTCTCGGACTCTTGAAGTATTTCATCTCCCAAGTGATACCTTGTATCTGGTCTCCTGCTTCCTACCCCCTATCTTCATTACATTACATTTGCTTGGATTAAACTCTAACAGCCATTTGTTCGACCATTCCTGCAGCTTGTCCAGGTATTCTTGAAGCCTCAACCTGTCCTCCTCTGTCTTAATCCTTCTCATAATTTTGGCGTCGTCAGCAAACATTGAGAGGAATGAGTTTATACCCTCTGGGAGATCATTTACGTATATCAGAAACAGGATAGGTCCAAGTACAGAGCCCTGTGGGACTCCACTGGTGACTTCACGCCAGTCTGAGGTCTCACCCCTCACTGTAACTCTCTGCTTCCTATTGTTTAGGTACTCCCTTATCCACTGGAGCGCCCTACCAGTTACTCCTGCCTGTTTCTCTAGCTTATGCATCAACCTTTTATGTATGTATATATGTATGCATGTATGTATGAATGTATGTATGTATGATGTATGTATGTATGTATATACTCACCTAGTTGTGCTTGCAGGGGTTGAGCTTTGACTCTTTGGTCCCGCCTCACAACTGTCAATCAACTGGTGTACAAATTATTGGGCCTACTGGTATTATAGTGTGGGTTGGTGGTGTTGTCGTCGATGTTGATCCTTCTTTACGGACAACCCAACCAACAACTCGGTGGAGTGCTTATACTTCACCAGGAGATCACACTGGGCGCTTCTGGCTCTTGGAGAGGGGCTCAATGTCACACATTTAGGGGAATGCGGCTCCAAAACTTAGCCTCGATGTCACGTGCACACACCCACTTGAGCCACTGTGACTCCCCACTCTCTCCGTATGTGATATGATCTCCTCAATCCCCTTTCACTTATCAGTATTCCGTCCTACCCTGTCCGCAGCAGTGGTTCTTGGTTCCTTCTCTCTCTCTCCTTCTTTACTACTTCCTGGGAAGCCTCACTAGGACAAGGGCAAACACCAGCAAATTTGAATACATTTACTGGACAAAGCACATACACAATACATACACACATATAATAATAATAAGGAATCCTACACTCTATACTATTTCAGTCAGGTTGCACTCCAACACCATCAGAACTCTATCATCTGCTTATCAAGTGGTATCCTATCTTCTGATTCACCACCTGATATTACCAACCTCCTCAAGTAGGTCAAGTCTTATAATACAATGTTACACTATCAGCAAGAGATTATATATCTATGAACATGTACAAGGAAAATTGGCGTATGAATGCAATAACATATATATATCAGTATAAATGTTCCTTGATACACAACAATGATCAATCGATCACCCTATCAGTCCTAGAACACATACATCTGTAGGTAATCCAGCCTACGACTGTAACTCTATACTACAGTATAAACACTCCTTGGCACATGAATGACAAACAGTCACTCACCTTTCACTGCGTCTTGCACGCTAATGACATCCAAACACTCTTATCACCTCCCTGTAGGTAATCATCTAGAACTTCCCTTCCACATCTGGAAGTTCACTACCCTGATCTCTTCAGGTTCTTCCGGGTTTAACTACCAGGATCCTCTGCAGCTCCTCCAGGCTGCTACCATGAAGTTTCCTTGATCAACTACGGTGCTTCGCCACTTCTGCTAGGGTCCTCCACAGCTGTCCTGGCTGATACACCGTGAAGTTTCCTCGAGCAACTATGGTGCTTCACCACCTCAACAGAAGCACGTGACACTCCTCTTCACTGCTTCTCCTCACAGCTCGAGGTCCTCTCCTCCACTACCTTGGAGTTTCATCAACTACTCCCTCTGTGCTGGCTTCGAAGTTCTCAGCAATTTATTTCCCAAAGATAAACCTGCAACCCATTGACACTCCAATAAAAATGTTTCCCTTTAAACACATAAACAAAAACACACAATATGTTTGCCTCCGACATCTATCTACTCTCTACATACTGTGAGAGTGGACTCCCCCGTTTTAGGCTGGTCCGTGCTCCGCCTTGCCTGGCGGTCCTCACTCACTCTGGGAGGGTCCTCCACTGTCAGGAGCTGGGCTCCCTCAGTCACCTGCCAGCACTCAGAGGGGACGGACGTCGCTCCATCCTCCAGGACGT
Source organism: Procambarus clarkii (assembly GCF_040958095.1). NCBI lineage: Eukaryota > Metazoa > Arthropoda > Malacostraca > Decapoda > Cambaridae > Procambarus > Procambarus clarkii. The sequence continues at coordinate 12,737,348 of NC_091160.1, read as the reverse complement.
TCCTCCCTCTCCACTCTCTTATTTTAGGCCTTCTGCCTTATCAAAACATGTCTAACTTATCAATAAACATTGCTACTGTCGCTGGGCACACGACCAACTACAAGTAATCGCAATAGACTAGCTTAAAATCGTGCTTACCACAGATTGTCTGGTCGAGGGCGCTCCTCCCTCTGACGAAGTATGGTCAGGACACTCCAACGGCCCACGATAATGTCTCTGGGCGGCTTAATACACACTCCTCGCCATCCAGGACTTGAGACCACAACGTTCCCAGCTCGATTCTACAGCTGGCACATCTGCACACTTCTCTTCTCTTGGAGATATATCACTAGGGGTTCCTTTCTGATGGGAGCTCAAACGGAGCATGGCTTCCCCTTGTGATGTCTGGCACTCATGTGGGGTCAAAGCCCTCCAGAAGCGAGCCTCACGCCTCCAGCAAATTATTCACATCTCCTAACCAGTCATTTATCTGTTTTCTTATTCACTGCCCATAATCTCAAACTGTTTATTATATCCAACCAACTATTTTACATCTGTGTCTTCACCTCTATATTTCCTAGACCTTCTAGTCAGGTCAGGCTTGATAGAATAATTCTCAAAGGGGAGACTCGTTTTTCGGCTACCTGGGATCATAACACTGATCTCTATGAAATCTACATTTGAAACTGTGTATGGAGTCCACCTCCACCACATCACTGCTTTATGCATTCCATTTGTTACCTACTCTTACACAAAATAGTTTTTCTAATGTCTGTGTGGCTCATATGGGTACTAAGTTCCCACATGTGTCCCCTTGTTCGTGTTCCACGCGTGCTAAAGAGTTTGTCTATGTCCACCCTATCAATTTCCCTGTGAATTTTGTAGGTGGTTATCATGTCTCCCTTCACTCTTCTGTTTCCCAGGGACGTGAGGGTCAGCTCCCTTAGCTTTTCCTCGTAGCTCATACCTCTCAGTTCCGGGACTAGTCTGGTGGCATACCTCTGAATCTTCTCCATGTATGAATGTATGTATGTATGCATGTATGTATGTATGTATGTATGTATGTATGTATGTATGTATGTATGTATGTATGTATGTATGTATGTATGTATGTATGTATGTATTTATGTATGTATGTATGTATGTATGTATGTATGTATGTATGTATGTATGTATGTATGTATGTATGTATGTACGTATGTATGTATGTATGTATGTATGTATGTATGTATGTATGTATGTATGTATGTATGTATGTATGTATGTATTGTCACGTGTCGCTCACCTTAGCCTTGTGTTATGTGAGATTACAGATAAATAGCTGGGGATCATGCTACTGATCCTGCAATCTCACGCTGTGGGTCTCTGCTCCCTCCACTAGGGTATCATATCCCCACCCCCAGGGAGCTCTCCTAGTCATACCTCAAGCCCGGTCACCACTATTTGACCTTGAACCCAAGGGGGAGAGGAGAAGGCACAGCCCACACTGCTAAGCTCAATCCATCAGTGTGTGCCTCCCCACCGAGCCTAGCCACCCGAGCGTGGCAAAGTTTTGCCCGGACTCCCAGCCGTAACCTCAATTCCACCTCTTTCTTTCTGGTTGCCGGCTGGCTAATTCTCTCTGCATCCCAGCAACGCTGTCGGTTCAAATATGATGTTGTATCTACAGCAGCCCAGGGCCTTTTTCTACATACTGTCAGTACTAGAATTCAAATATATTGTCGTGTTGCCAACCCAGGGTCACTCTCTAGGAAATGCCAGTACCAGTGTTCAAATCTATTATCGTGTTGCCAACACAGGGTCTCTCTCTGTGTAATGTCAGTACCAGTGTAGTATAATCTTATATCATATATCCACAGTGCTCAATGAGATGGAGGTGACACCAGAAGCAGCGATAAAATAATAAAGTTTACTCAAAAGCAAACAACAGACACATGAGATATCTAAATATGTTCTTATGGAAATAATAATGGCGACAGCAGCGCTCCTCTGGTGGCCGCCGGCAACTCGCATCAGCTGATCGAGTTTAAATGAACCACTGGCCCCTCACTAGAAAGAAGGGGTGACTTCGTCAGCGCAGATCCTCAATCCTCCACAGGTCGGTCACTCGCTGTCTTCACCAGGCAGTAGATGACATACACGTGCTGTGCCATAGCCTAATCTACTCCTATGACTACTATAAACACACTAGTAAATGCCTAAAAATAACAATAGGCCCATCTTACCTAACAATCAAGGGAAATATGGGAGGGAAAAATGATCTACCTTATCAAATCCTGCCCTCCAGTGGTCGCTGGGGTTCCTCCGATCCTCACGTCGTTCCTTGACGTTCCAGCTGAGTCACCAGTCCATAGGCGTCGTGAAGATTCTCGTCACCTCCGTACTCGTTCCCTGATTGAAGTTCCTGGGCGTTGGCTCGTCCAGTCATCACTACACACGTCGTTCCCTCAAGCACTCCTTCACCAAGATCACTCACTCCTGGATCAGGGAGTTCCCAGTGGGCATGATCCAATCACAACAGCTCTGAGTACCTTGGAGTTCCACTGACGGCGAGCTACTCACTATTCCAGCCATCGTAACTCTCTCGACTCATCCAAGATTATCAGCTCACAGTCTTCGGCCCCCTTGCACTGCTGGAACTCGACTCCCACGCTCTTCCCTGAAGTTCTGCAGTCCCTGTAGTCACTATAAACTTGTCAGGCTGTGTAAATCCACTGAATGAGGCTCCTAGACCTCGGAAAACGAGAGCTCAACCAGGGTACGTAAACCCTCAGTGAGGTGTCGCCTAACTTTAAGCGCCTGGTGCTCTGCAGGCGGCGGGCCGGGTCTCCCGGTGACGTCACAGACCCAGGGGCGGGCTCTGATTGGTCAATCAAGTCATGTGACCTCAGCCAGCCTATCACCGGCCGGCGGACGCCGCACACAAAATGGTGGATTTGAAGACGGAGGGCGTCATTTTGTTGTACCTAGGGCGCGACTTCTCCCCTTTACTTACAACTTATAATACTAATTTCTCCATTAATCGGTAACCATTTCGATAGTCTCATACCTCAAAAGATTCCCTGCATTTCAGAGAACCTGCAGGTAAGCTGATATGACTCTTAAATCCTGTATATGGTAGAAATTGGAGAGGGCACCGTCACAGTATATGCGTGTATGTATGTATGTATTCACCTAGTTGTGCTTGCGAAGGTTGAGCTCTGCTCTTTCGACCCGCCTCTCAACCGTCAATCAACTGTTTCTACGTCTACATTTTTTCCCACACACCACACACACATATCCTCTTGATATGGGCTCCTGCAGCCCATATCAAGAGGATAACATCAGCGGCATATGCCAGGCTGGCCAACATACGAACGGCATTCAGAAACTTGTGTAAAGAATCATTCAGAACTTTGTATACCACATATGTCAGGCCAATCCTGGAGTATGCAGCCCCAGCATGGAGTCCATATCTAGTCAAGGATAAGACTTAACTGGAAAAGGTTCAAAGGTTTGCCACCAGACTAGTACCCGAGGTTATCTTGAGGTTATCTTGAGATGATTTCTGGGCTTTAGTGTCCCCACGGCCCGGTCCTCGACCAGGCCTCCACCCCCAGGAAGCAGCCCGTGACAGCTGACTAACTCCCAGGTACCTATTTACTGCTAGGTAACAGGGGCATTCAGGGTGAAAGAAACTTTGCCCATTTGTTTCTGCCTCGTGCGGGAATCGAACCCGCGCCACAGAATTACGAGTCCTGCGCGCTATCCACCAGGCTACGAGGCCCCGAGCTGAGAGGTATGAGCTACGAGGAGAGACTACGGGAATTAAACCTCACTTCGCTGGAAGACAGAAGAGTTAGGGGGGGACATGATCACCACATTCAAGATTCTCAAGGGAATTGATAGGGTAGATAAAGACAGGCTATTTAACACAAGGGGCACACGCACTAAGGGACACAGGTGGAAACTGAGTGCCCAAATGAGCCACAGAGATATTAGATATAATTTTTTAATGTCAGAGTGGTTGACAAATGGAATGCATTAGGAGGTGATGTGGCGGAGGCTGACTCCATACACAGTTTCAAGTGTAGATATGATAGAGCCCAATAGACTCAGGAATCTGTACACCTGTTGATTGACGGTTAAGAGGCGGGACCAAAGAGCCAGAGCTCAACCCCCGCAAACACAACTAGGTGAGTACACACACCAGGAAGCAGCCCGTGACAGGCGACTAACTCCCAGGTACCTATTTACTGCTAGGTAACAGGGGCATAGGGTGAAAGAAACTCTGCCCATCATTTCTCTCCGGCGCCCGGGATCGAACCCGGGACCACAGGATCACGTGGCCAGCATGCTGTCCGCTCGGCCACCGGCTCCCTATGTATGTATGTGTGTATGTATGTACGCATGTATGTGTGTGTGTGTGTATGTATGAATGAATGTATGTATGTATGTATGTATGTATGTATGTATGTATGTATGTATGTATGTATGTATGTATGTATGTATGTATGTATGTATGTATATATGTATGTATGTATGTATTTATGTATGTATGTGTGTGTGTGTGTGTGTGTGTGTGTGTGTGTGTGTGTGTGTGTGTGTGTGTGTGTGTGTGTGTGTGTGTGTGTGTATGTATGTATGTATGTATGTATGTATGTATGTATGTATGTATGTATGTATTGTTGGGGTTTCACCTCTCTATTATTCTCTACCCTTACTCTGGGGTAAGCAATAGTTATGCTCAAGGTAACTCACCGTAGCCCTGCGGGTCTTCCCTCGATCCTCACGGCGCCACTGCACGCCAGGAGAGTCTCCCAGTCAATCTTAACGGCCTCTTATTAAGAAAGAGTGAGAACACGACTCGATCACATCGACCGTCGTGTGCCCTCCCCAACAATAGGGCTCTACGGTTAATCACAAAGTCGCCAATTGGTGTTTAAGGTGGCCAATAACACCCTCAGTGGACTGGTGTATTCAGTGGTAGCCTTGGCAAGGTCACACTCAAAGATCAGGAATCAGGCAGGTACTTGTTGTTATCACTCTATGCTTACAGGTATAGTATAGCCACAAGATCAATGGAGGGGATGATAAAAACACAAAGAGAGTTTTGTATTTTACTTAAAATGTATGAAAGATGTCACAAGGCCACACAATAATCATAAATCAACTGATCCTGACTCGGCCGGTAATTCCCACGGATATTATGCGACCGCTAGAGGGCAACACTCTCCCCTCCTCATCAAGTGTCAAGAACAGCTGATCGCAATGGCCTCTCCGCGCGAACTTTGCTTGTTTTCTAGATTCACGCGCGCTGTTCCTTTAAAATTTCCAATATTACTAGAAACTCGCACACTCGATATTGGCACAAATAAACCGTATTACTCAGTTACACTGTACTCAGGCTCAAACAGTCTTTTCTACAATCAATGCTATAATGATTCACTGTAATGGTCTTACACTGTTATTTATCCAACAATATATTATGAAATATTAGCACGGGAGTTTTCAGTACTTTCTCTCGTGGGCGATAACGCAATAATTCACTGTACTCACAAATGTTTATTCACTGAATGAACATAGACATATATATGGTATATAAATCAATCATCAATACATGGAAAATAAATAGTTTCTGAGCACATAGCCTAACCTCCAAATACTGGCATAATATTATATATAATTTACCACTATATGTTCATATCAAAATCTATAGAAAGATATACACAACACAGTAAATTTATCACTGGTTCCTGGTGCCTGTACACACCAATAATCAACATAAATAATACAAGTACTCTTGATAGTACTGTCTAGCACCCTGGTGCTTTACCGTGACATAGGTGAGACTTGCTCACGACATATAAAATCTTCAGGCTAAATAATATAGCCAAATAATATAGCTAACTAAAGGGGAATGGGGAGGGAACTAGAACCACCTACTTCACCCTATCCTCCGATGAGAGTCGAGATGTAGCTCCTGGTCCTCGTGTCGGGAACGCCCCACACTACACGTCGTCGTGTCCTACCAGAGCCTCTCGTCGTCCCACCGTTTAGCGCATCGTCTCCGTGCCTCCTCACTGCAGGTCCGTCCTCCTCCTTGACTTCTTGAAGGTTGGAGTCGGTCTCCTGGCCGTCGTCTTCTCCCAGCAACGGCTGTCGCCTACGTCTCAGCTACAGTCGTCCGGTTTCCCCAAATAGTCCTCTCTTCCTCAGCTACCCAGTGGCTCTGTCAGCCACTACGCTGTCACAAACTGGTGAATTGCCACAGACGTCAATATACGTCACTGCACGGCTTCACTGCTACTGGCACAGTACCTGACTGGAGCACTTGTTGCTCAAATAACCGTCAATTCCCTCTTCTGGTTCAACACATGAACTAGGGAAGACTTCTCAGAGTACTGGCGGACTTCAGGTGACGCGTAAATCCACGGTAGTGGGAAACAGCTGTCCGACAGACAGGACCACTCGTCGCACGTCCGACCTCTATGACGTGTCGTGTATGACTGCTGGCGCCAGCCCGGCGCGCTGGCCGGACCCCCTTCCTTCGTGACGTCACTTTTACTATGGGAGGTTTTCATTGGCTCCCGGTGCCACACTGCTGTCGATGACCAATCCGGTGCCACTGACGTCACACGGTTTTGGCGGGAGATCAGAGAGGTAAGCGCCATCTTGGCTCCCTAAAGGGCCTAAACCACAGGCCAAAATATCACTATTTCACAAATTTCTCGGGTCTCCGAGAACACTTCACTCTCTCCCATATATCAAATTGTAGCCTGCAACGTAGAGAACGCTTGGGAAAAGTAGACATGACTCTTACTGCAGGCGTGGGAGAATTACAAGGGGGGGGAACTCCGTCACATACCCCTCCCCTTAAAATAAGAGTCATGTCTCGTTAGTGTATGCGGGATAGGGCGTCCGCTACTACGTCGTCCTTCCCCATTAGGTGCTTGACCTTGATCCTTGTCAGACTCTCAGTGCAGGTGAGTCTGGTGCCGTCCGCCCTGGACCACTTACTTTCCTCCTCCGGGAGTTCTCGGTCCCTCGGTACACTCAGACCCGTCTTCCGCTGGGTTTCTCGGGTATCCGTTCCATCCTGCTTGGCGGCTCTTCCTTCCACATTGAAGAAAGGTCTTAGGCTGTCTGCGCGACACACCTGTTTCTTCCGGGGTCCATCCGGCTTCCCAATCTCGTACGACACTGGACCCAACCGTCGCAGCACTCGGTATGGTCTCTTGAACCGCGACCTGGTCACTCCACCTTTACCTGGCAGCACAACCATTACTTGGGATCCGGCCTGAAAATCCCTCTGCGCAGCTCCCATGTCGTTCCACTCCGACATCTTACGTTGCGCCTTCTTCAGGAGTTTCCTAGCCAGTCCCTTCGCTCTAGTGAGACGTTCTTTGAACTTCTGGACATATTTATTCACCGTTCCCACGGTCGCTCCTATTGTCCATCGTTCCTTCATCATGAATAGCATGGCATATATAATATAGATAAACGGAAAGTAAGCCTTCTCAGGACCCACACGGCCTCCTTCGGCCTTACTAACCAATTCGGGGAACTCCTCTTGCTGTAACTCTCCGAGACGAGTGCGGTTTACCCCTGGAGAACTGGTGAGTGTCACCTGCAACTCACCATTTGGGCTATCTTCGCCCTCCGCTCGTTCTCCGGGTTCCACGAAGAGGCGATCTATTCTCAGGCTGTCAGTTGTCTCCTCAGCCCCATCAGATCCACAACCTCCTTGTTCTTCGCGTCGTCTTGGCATCACAGCACAAACTGGGAACGCCACTGGTGCGATTCCCTTCTCGTCCCCACAGACGTTCAACTCTCCGCCTGTCTTCCTGTATTGTTCTATGTACTCTTCGCCTTTCACGAGATGTGGGAGGACGTATCCTCCACATGCGTCATTCCCCAAGATGACCTGCGCCTCCATCTTGGGCATTGATGTACAGACTCCCACCACTAGGGTCTGGCAGCCATAGTCGGAATCTAAAGTTACCTGGTGTAGGGGCATCCTCACTGGGCCTCCCACAGTGGCCACCCGTGCCACCCCCACACTGGTACTTTCGTAACCCTCGGGGAACAGGGTTTCACTTACCAGGGTAAAGTCAGCCCCGGTGTCTCTTAGCATCTTCACTGGGATGGGGTCTGCGACCCCCATCCTTACGGTTCCTTGACACATGAATGGGTGAACTTTCTTCTCCCCATTCAGCACGGGTTCATCCCGCACTCCCTCGGCCCTCTGGTCCTCGAACATCACTAAAGCAACGTGTCCCCGCTGCTTCGGGCGTCTGCACTCCCGCGCGACGTGTCCGGGTATTCCGCAGTTGTAGCAGCGGCCCCTCGGCGGAGACCATCCGCCACCGCTCGCCTTAGCACTGCCTCCAGAGACCGTCACACCCTGTGTCTTTCCCGCCTCACTTGTCGTCTCTTTCCCTGCAGTAACAGTTCCCGAGCTCTCAGCTTGGTTCTCCCCTATCGGCGCTACAGCACATTTTGATCCTCGGGTGTTCCAACTTGAGAAATGGGACTTGGGAGAACTCGTTCCTGTCCTCCATCCATCCGTCCTTCTATAACTCCTATCGTTTCCGACGTATGCGGGTGGTCGGTTCTGTCCCTCTCGGCGTGGGCGTAGGGCTTCTTCTAACATGTCGGCCCGGTCGGCTGCGGCCCTCAGGTCCTTTATGTCCGCCTCCTTTACCCTCATCCTGATCTCAGGAGGGAGCACGGACATAAACTTTTCCATGACCATTAGTTCCTTGACCTCTTTGGCCGACCCCGCTTCTTCAGAGTCCAACCACTTAAGGAACTTTCTTTCCATGTCCCTCGCCGTCTCCGCATACGATTTTCCTGGCAACCGGGTACATTCTCTAAACCTCTTCCGGTAACACTCTGGCGTGAGTTTAAAGGAACGGAGCACAGCTCGTTTTACCGCATCGTAGTTAGTGCATTCTTGGAAGTCGAGCATGGTGAAGGCTTGGCGAGCTTCCCCTGTGAGCCTCCCTTGGACCAACTCCGCCCACTCCGCCCTCGGCCACCTCTTCATAGCAGCAACTCTCTCAAAGTGATCGAAGAAACTTTCGGCTTCACTAGGCACAAAGACCGGCAGGTCTCGTTCCCTCACTCGTCGGTCTTCCTGTGGCGGGGCAGGGGCACCAAGTCCCAGTTCAGCTCGCTTCAGCTCCACCTCCTGGTTGGCTTCTATTTCCATTTGTCTCAGCCTAACTTCTTGCTCTCGTTCTTCCCTGCGTAGCTGTGCTTCTCGTTCTTGCTCTTCCCGGCGCAGCTGTGCTTCTCGCTCCTGTTCCTCCCGGCGCAGCTGTGCTTCTCGCTCCTGTTCCTCCCGGCGCAGCTGTGCTTCTCGCTCCTGTTCCTCCCGGCGCAGCTGTGCTTCTCGCTCCTCACGCTTCGTCTGTGCTTCTCGCTCCTGTTCTTCCCGGCGCCGCTGTGCTTCTCGTTCCTCACGCTGCATCTGTGCTTCTCGCTCTTCTCTGCGCTGCTGTGCTTCCAGCTGCAGCTTCATTATTTCCAGCTTAATGCTGTGCCTGCTGCCGCTGGATCCCCTGCTGCTTCCACCAATACTCAAGTGTTCACCCTCACTGGCAGGTGTTTGGGGCCGTTCCTCCCCCAAAGCTTCGTCTCGAGCCTTTAGCTGAGCCATTATCTCTAGTCTTCTTTCACCAACTCTGGCAGATTTCAGCTTTATTCCAAAATGATCCGCTATAGCCTGTAACTGTGCCTTGGTGCACTCTTCCAGCACCTGTTCGTCTCTAGAGTCAATAAACCTCGCTACTTTATCATCCTCCATCTTGTGCTACGAGTGATAACCTTCACCTGATCTCTAACACCACTGCCAAGTACCACCACTGCAACCTTTACTCCGATCGAAATCCTGGCAAGGTCGCCAATGTTGGGGTTTCACCTCTCTATTATTCTCTACCCTTACTCTGGGGTAAGCAATAGTTATGCTCAAGGTAACTCACCGTAGCCCTGCGGGTCTTCCCTCGATCCTCACGGCGCCACTGCACGCCAGGAGAGTCTCCCAGTCAATCTTAACGGCCTCTTATTAAGAAAGAGTGAGAACACGACTCGATCACATCGACCGTCGTGTGCCCTCCCCAACAATAGGGCTCTACGGTTAATCACAAAGTCGCCAATTGGTGTTTAAGGTGGCCAATAACACCCTCAGTGGACTGGTGTATTCAGTGGTAGCCTTGGCAAGGTCACACTCAAAGATCAGGAATCAGGCAGGTACTTGTTGTTATCACTCTATGCTTACAGGTATAGTATAGCCACAAGATCAATGGAGGGGATGATAAAAACACAAAGAGAGTTTTGTATTTTACTTAAAATGTATGAAAGATGTCACAAGGCCACACAATAATCATAAATCAACTGATCCTGACTCGGCCGGTAATTCCCACGGATATTATGCGACCGCTAGAGGGCAACACTCTCCCCTCCTCATCAAGTGTCAAGAACAGCTGATCGCAATGGCCTCTCCGCGCGAACTTTGCTTGTTTTCTAGATTCACGCGCGCTGTTCCTTTAAAATTTCCAATATTACTAGAAACTCTCACACTCGATATTGGCACAAATAAACCGTATTACTCAGTTACACTGTACTCAGGCTCAAACAGTCTTTTCTACAATCAATGCTATAATGATTCACTGTAATGGTCTTACACTGTTATTTATCCAACAATATATTATGAAATATTAGCACGGGAGTTTTCAGTACTTTCTCTCGTGGGCGATAACGCAATAATTCACTGTACTCACAAATGATTATTCACTGAATGAACATAGACATATATATGGTATATAAATCAATCATCAATACATGGAAAATAAATAGTTTCTGAGCACATAGCCTAACCTCCAAATACTGGCATAATATTATATATAATTTACCACTATATGTTCATATCAAAATCTATAGAAAGATATACACAACACAGTAAATTTATCACTGGTTCCTGGTGCCTGTACACACCAATAATCAACATAAATAATACAAGTACTCTTGATAGTACTGTCTAGCACCCTGGTGCTTTACCGTGACATAGGTGAGACTTGCTCACGACATATAAAATCTTCAGGCTAGATAATATAGCCAAATAATATAGCTAACTAAAGGGGAATGGGGAGGGAACTAGAACCACCTACTTCACCCTATCCTCCGATGAGAGTCGAGATGTAGCTCCTGGTCCTCGTGTCGGGAACGCCCCCACACTACACGTCGTCGTGTCCTACCAGAGCCTCTCGTCGTCCCACCGTTTAGCGCGTCGTCTCCGTGCCTCCTCACTGCAGGTCCGTCCTCCTCCTTGACTTCTTGAAGGTTGGAGTCGGTCTCCTGGCCGTCGTCTTCTCCCAGCAACGGCTGTCGCCTACGTCTCAGCTACAGTCGTCCGGTTTCCCCAAATAGTCCTCTCTTCCTCAGCTACCCAGTGGCTCTGTCAGCCACTACGCTGTCACAAACTGGTGAATTGCCACAGACGTCAATATACGTCACTGCACGGCTTCACTGCTACTGGCACAGTACCTGACTGGAGCACTTGTTGCTCAAATAACCGTCAATTCCCTCTTCTGGTTCAACACATGAACTAGGGAAGACTTCTCAGAGTACTGGCGGACTTCAGGTGACGCGTAAATCCACGGTAGTGGGAAACAGCTGTCCGACAGACAGGACCACTCGTCGCACGTCCGACCTCTATGACGTGTCGTGTATGACTGCTGGCGCCAGCCCGGCGCGCTGGCCGGACCCCCTTCCTTCGTGACGTCACTTTTACTATGGGAGGTTTTCATTGGCTCCCGGTGCCACACTGCTGTCGGTGACCAATCCGGTGCCACTGACGTCACACGGTTTTGGCGGGAGATCAGAGAGGTAAGCGCCATCTTGGCTCCCTAAAGGGCCTAAACCACAGGCCAAAATATCACTATTTCACAAATTTCTCGGGTCTCCGAGAACACTTCACTCTCTCCCATATATCAAATTGTAGCCTGCAACGTAGAGAACGCTTGGGAAAAGTAGACATGACTCTTACTGCAGGCGTGGGAGAATTACAAGGGGGGGGGAACTCCGTCACAGTATGTATGTATGTATGTATGTATGTCTGTATGTGTGTGTGTGCCTGTTGGTTGTAAACAATGTAGGTGTATTTTAGGCGCAAGATTTAGTTTTTGTGTAATTTTCAAGGTCTGGGAATAACTAACCTGTGAACAGATGAAATCAGTACTATTCTACTGAGTTACCAGATGTACGATCCTGTAGAATTGTGGAACGACATTTGGATACAGTATATTATAAATGGTCTGGAATAGATTTTGTTTGTGTGTTTGCTTGTTCCACTTACTCTTGTTGATGTTAAAATAGGTTAGCTCAAGTTATGTTATTCTAATATTCTAACCATTGAAAAGATTAATACATCTGCGAGCTCTGAAGATTTTAGAACATGTAGATTTCTAATGCTTTAATACCACTAACAGTTTTCGCCTACACCACCTTTTCACTTAACTTATTCCAACCGTTTACCAAACTGTTTGCAAGAGAAAATTTTCTAATTTCTTTTCAGCACCTTTGTTTTCTTAGCTTGAATTATGTTCTGGCCTGAGGGGGTTGGAGATTATGGAACTTAAACCTCCAAAAGAGAGCTCTGGTTGTTGTACAAGACTGTTACTTGTGTACAGGTGGACAACGTCCCACAACCACTCTGCTGGAATTAACAACTGACCTTGGCCGCCACACTCCCGCTACCGTCAGTCGACCAACATTGAACACTGGAGGGCTTGGAATTTATTCAGGAGATCACCCTGTGCACCTCTTGATCTTGGAGAGGGGTACAACATCACATATTAAGGGGCACGGCATCAACATGGGCCTCATTGTCTTGTGAACACACCCTACTTGAGCCGCCGTGACTCCCCACTCTCTCTTTGTTTGGTATGATCTCCT